>NW_028281404.1:0-190034 GCF_059751285.1 Brachycentrus maculatus | reverse complement strand
AACCACCCACCCCACCCTACCCAACCCACCCCAACCACCAACCCCACAAACCCAACCCTAACCTAACCTATCCTAACCCAACCTCACCACACTAACCACCTAACCTACTACCTAACCTAACCTAACCTAACCTAACCTAACCTAACTAACCTAACCTACCACACCTACCTAACCTACACCTAACCTAACCTACCTAACCTACTCCCTAACCTAACCTAACCTAACCTAACCTAACCTAACCTAACCTAACCTAACCTAACCTAACCTAACCTAACCTAACCTAACCTAACCTAACCTAACCTAACCTAACCTAACCTAACCTAACCTAACCTAACCTAACCTAACCTAACCTAACCTAACCTAACCTAACCTAACCTAACCTAACCTAACCTAACCTAACCTAACCTAACCTAACCTAACCTAACCTAACCTAACCTAACCTAACCTAACCTAACCTAACCTAACCTAACCTAACCTAACCTAACCTAACCTAACCTAACCTAACCTAACCTAACCTAACCTAACCTAACCTAACCTAACCTAACCTAACCTAACCTAACCTAACCTAACCTAACCTAACCTAACCTAACCTAACCTAACCTAACCTAACCTAACCTAACCTAACCTAACCTAACCTAACCTAACCTAACCTAACCTAACCTAACCTAACCTAACCTAACCTAACCTAACCTAACCTAACCTAACCTAACCTAACCTAACCTAACCTAACCTAACCTAACCTAACCTAACCTAACCTAACCTAACCTAACCTAACCTAACCTAACCTAACCTAACCTAACCTAACCTAACCTAACCTAACCTAACCTAACCTAACCTAACCTAACCTAACCTAACCTAACCTAACCTAACCTAACCTAACCTAACCTAACCTAACCTAACCTAACCTAACCTAACCTAACCTAACCTAACCTAACCTAACCTAACCTAACCTAACCTAACCTAACCTAACCTAACCTAACCTAACCTAACCTAACCTAACCTAACCTAACCTAACCTAACCTAACCTAACCTAACCTAACCTAACCTAACCTAACCTAACCTAACCTAACCTAACCTAACCTAACCTAACCTAACCTAACCTAACCTAACCTAACCTAACCTAACCTAACCTAACCTAACCTAACCTAACCTAACCTAACCTAACCTAACCTAACCTAACCTAACCTAACCTAACCTAACCTAACCTAACCTAACCTAACCTAACCTAACCTAACCTAACCTAACCTAACCTAACCTAACCTAACCTAACCTAACCTAACCTAACCTAACCTAACCTAACCTAACCTAACCTAACCTAACCTAACCTAACCTAACCTAACCTAACCTAACCTAACCTAACCTAACCTAACCTAACCTAACCTAACCTAACCTAACCTAACCTAACCTAACCTAACCTAACCTAACCTAACCTAACCTAACCTAACCTAACCTAACCTAACCTAACCTAACCTAACCTAACCTAACCTAACCTAACCTAACCTAACCTAACCTAACCTAACCTAACCTAACCTAACCTAACCTACAAAAAAAAAAAAAAAAAATTATCAGAGCTAACGTCAGAAGGTAAATTTCAAAGTAAAAAGATCAAAGTTCAAAGGTCACAAAGGTCAAAGGTCAAAGAAAATGTCAAGGGTCAAAGGAAAATGTCAAAGATCAAAGAAAAATGTCAAAGGTCAAAGAAAAATGTCAAAGGTCAAAGAAAAATGTCAAGGGTCAAAGAAAATGTCAAGGGTTAAAGGAAAATGTCAAAGGTCAAAGAAAAATGTCAAGGGTCAAAGAAAAATGTCAAGGGTCAAAGAAAAATGTCAAGGGTCAAAGAAAAATGTCAAGGGTCAAAGAAAAATGTCAAGGGTCAAAGAAAAATGTCAAAGGTCAAAGAAAAATGTCAAGGGTTTTGACCCTTGACATTTTTCTTTGGAAAAATGTCAAGGGTCAAAGAAAAATGTCAAGGGTCAAAGAAAAATGTCAAGGGTCAAAGAAAAATGTCAAGGGTCAAAGAAAAATGTCAAGGGTCAAAGAAAAATGTCAAGGGTCAAAGAAAAATGTCAAGGGTCAAAGAAAAATGTCAAGGGTCAAAGAAAAATGTCAAGGGTCAAAGAAAAATGTCAAAGGTAAAAGGAAAATGTCGAAGGTCAAAGGGCAAAGAGCAAAAATCAAAGTACAAAGATCAAAAGGAAGAAGTTCAGATTTTTTAAGTTAAAATGTCTAAGTTTCGCCTTTGCGAATGCCAAAAAAGGTTAAATTAAATTATTTACATAAGAACGTAAACACGAAATTTGTCAAAAATCAAACAGAAAATATCAATAAATAAACAGCAAGAAGAAACTCAACAAAACTCTTATCTTGTACGCAAAGAATAAACTAAATAAACTAAATTAAGAAGCGAAAAATGAACGAAGAACAAAAAATAATTAAATGAATTAAACATACCATTTTATGAAGATATTTTGTCACCTGTAGACGAATAGTCGGAAACTCCGTATCGCGATGTATGATAGAAGAAATCTGCTTTCTGCTTTCTACCGGTAGACAGGTGGCGGTAGTGTGCCTGAAATGAACAAGTGAGAAGAATTCATTATTTTTTACTATTGTCGTTGATCGAAAAACATATGATTTTATTGTCTATGGAGGAATCTGCGTGCGTGATTGGAGGACTCGAAGAGGCGAGGGAGAAGGAAAGTAGAAGACTTGTCCTGTAAGGGGAAACGTCAGGGACTTAAAAAAAAAAAAAAAAAAAAAAAAAAAAAAACCCTTATTGATATTGCTTTGTGATGTAGCTGTTGCTGTTGCTGTTGCTGTGATTATTGTTTAATTGGCGTGTAGGCTTGATGATATTTTTTTGCATTTGTCGTTAGCGAATAAAGAGGTAAATGATATAATGATTCATTTTATCAAGCACCCGATAATGGATGTATATACGTACATGTACGTAATAGACGCCATCGTATATACGTTATATCCATATGTTAGGGTACATAAATCGAAATGAATGAACTTAAATTGCATGTTGCTTTGACCTTTTTGCACGTTCGTCCTTATATCAATCATAATTGATTGTTATAAGGACGAACCTGCAAAAAGGTCAAAGCAACATGCAAAATTTACAAACACGCAAAATTTACTTGCCATTTTTAGTAATACTTGTTTTATTCAGGATCGTTTTGCTGCTGACTTCATTTGTGTTTATCGAATGTCACTGACAGCTCCTTTTGACGCGTTGTTTTCTCAGTGTAAAAGTTTCTAAAAGATTTAAAGTTTTGTTAATATATTATATATTGTATAAAAAAGGAAGAATCGGTTTCTAACATTAATTCATTATTGATCCGTCGTCTCGATAGTCGTTATTATTTCCAATCAACTTGAACGTTTCAGAAAACGATAACCTCAAAACTCCCAAAGAAAAATTGTTTCCACAGAAAAAATACCATTCTCGATTATAATCGATATATATATTATCCTCGCAACTCTGTTTCGTTGTTCCCGTGAACACTGTGTTTTCTCTTACGTTTCCTTTTGGAGTTATTTCCAGAGTGATTACAGTCATGTTCGAGATTTTTCTATTCGTCAAATCTCTGAACATTCCACCGATCCCCATCTTTTATAATCAACATGAGTTCTGCTGATAACCATAACGTGACACGTCCACGTCTACGTGTGCAAGTGTGTGTTCATTTTCAATTTCGTGGATTTGCACGTACATGCACGTGTAACTCTGCACGTGTTAATTCACGTGTAACGAGTTCACGAGTTATGACACGTGTAATTACACGTGTAATTGCACGTGCAAGTACAGTTAACTGTACGTGTAATTACACGTATGAATACACGTGTTATCGCACGTGTAAATCCACGAGTTATGACACGCTTAATTGCACGTGATATTTTACATGTAATTGCACGTGTAATCGCACGTGTAATCGCACGTGTAATTGCACGTGTAATTGCACGTATTTTTGCACGTGTAATTGTACGTAAGTTGCATTTTAACCTTTGACCTTTGACCTGTGAACTGAGACATTTGAACTTTGACCTTTGCCCTTAAAAGTAATACATTTTTACTTTGTCCTTTGAAATTAGACATTTGAACTTAACCTTTAAAATTAGACATTTGAACATTGAACTTAGACATTTGAACTTTGAACATAGACATTTGAACTTTGACCTTTGACCTTTGAACTTTGACCTTTGAACTTAGATATTTGAATTTTGATCTTTGAAATTAGACATTTGAACTTTGACTTTTGAACATTGACTTTTAACCTTTGACCTTTGAACTTTGACCTTTGATCTTAGACATTTTGACTTTGACCTTTGATCTTTGAAGTATGACATTTTTACATTGACCTTTGAACTTTCACCTTTGACCTTTGAAGTATGACCTTTGATATGAAAAATAAGAAGAAATGAAGATGAAGACGGAAATGCAGATGAAGAAAAAGGTGAAATGAAAATGAAGACAGAGATCAAGACGGAGATCAAGACGGCAATGAAGACGGAGATGAAGACGGAGATGGAGACGGAAATGGAGATGAAGATGGAGATGGAAGATGATATGATGAATTAGATGAAATGAAGATGAAGACGAAGATAGAGAAGAACACGGAGATGAAAACGGAGATGATGACGGAGATGAAGACGAAAATTGAGATGAACACGGAGATAGAGACGGATATGAAAACGGAGATGAACATGGAGATGAATACGGAGATGTACACGGAGATGGAGATGAAGGCAAAGATGGAAATAAATACCGAGATGAAGACGGAGATGGAGATGAAAAAAGAGATGAACACGGAGATGAAGACGGAGATGAAAACGGAGATGAAGACGGAGATGAACACGGAAATGAACACGGAGATGAAGGCGGAGATTGACATGGAGATGAAGACGGAGATGGAGATGAAGACGGAGATGGAGATGAACACGGAGATGAAGACGGAGATGCACACGGAGATGGAGATGAAAACGGAGATGAACACAGAGATGAACACGGAGATGAACACAGAGATGAACAAGGAGATGAACACGGAGATGTAGACGGAGATGAACACGGAGATGAAGACGGAGATGAACACGGAGATGAAAACGGAGGTAAAAACGGAGATGAAGACGAATAATGAGATGAACACGGAGATGTAAACGAAGATGATGATGGAGATGAAGACGGTGATGGAGATGAACACGGAGAAAAACACGGAGATGAACACGGATATGGAGATGAACACCGAGATGAGAACGGAGATGATGACGGAGATGAACACGGAGATGAAGATGGATAATGAGATGAACACGGAGATGAAGATGGATATTGAGATGAACACGGAGATTTAAACGAAGATGATGATGGAGAAGAACACGGAGATGAAAACGAAGATGATGACGGAGATGAACACGGACATAAACACGGAGATGAAGACGGAGATGATGACGGAGATGGAGATGGAGATGGAGATGAACACGGAGATGAACACGAAGATGAACATGGAGATGAAGACGGAGATGAAGACGGAGATGAACACGGAGATGAAAACCGAGATGAAAACGGAGATAAACACGGAGATGAACACGAAGATGGAGATGAACACCGGGAGGAGAACGGAGATGATGACGGAGATGAACACGGAGATGAACACGGAGATGAACACGGAGGTGAAAACGGAGATAAACACCGAGATAAAAACGGAGATGATGACGGAGATGAACACCGAGATGAAGACGGAGATGGAGATGAACACGGAGATGAACACGAAGATGAACATGGAGATGAAGACGGAGATGAAGACGGAGATGAACACGGAGATGAAAACCGAGATGAAAACGGAGATAAACACGGAGATGAACACGAAGATGGAGATGAACACCGGGAGGAGAACGGAGATGATGACGCAGATGAACATGGAGATGAACACGGAGATGAACACGGAGACGAACACGGAGATGAACACGGAGGTGAAAACGGAGATAAACACCGAGATAAAAACGGAGTTGATGACGGAGATGAACACCGAGATGAAGACGGAGATGGAGATGAACACGGAGATGAACATTGAGATGAACATGGAGATGAACACGGAGATGTAGACGGAGATGAACACGGAGATGAACACGGAGATGAATACGGAGATGAAAACGGAAGTGAAAACTGAGATAAACACGGAGATGAACACGGAGATGAACACGGAGATGTAAACGAAGATGATGAAGGAGATAAACGCGGAAATAAACACGGAGATGAAGACGGAGATGGAGACGAAGATGGAGATGAACACGGAGATGAACACGAAGATGAACATGGAGATGAACATGGAGATGAAGACGGAGATGAACACGGATATGAACACGGAGATGAAAACGGAGATGAAAACGGAGATGATGACGGAGATGAACATGGAGATGGAGACGAACACCGAGATGAGAACGGAGATGAAAATGGAGATGAACATGGAGATGAACACGGAGATGAACACAGAGATGAACACAGAGATGAACTCGAAGATGGAGTTGATCACAGAGATGAGTTAGGAGACGGATATGAACACAGAGATGACCACGGAGATTAAAATGGAGATGAACACGGAGATGAACATGGAGATGAACACGGAGATGAACACTGAGATGAACACTGAGATGAACACGGAGATGAACACGGAGATGATCACGGAGATGAACACGGAGATGAACACGGAGATGAACACGGAGATGAACACGGAGATGAACACGGAGATGGAGTTGATCCCAGAGATGAGTTAGGAGACGGATATGAACACAGAGATGAACACGGAGATGAAAATGGAGATGAACACGGAGATGAACATGGAGATGAACACGGAGATGAACATGGAGATGAACACGGAGATGAACACGGAGATGAACACGGAGATGAACACTGAGATGAACACTGAGATGAACACGGAGATGGTGATGAAGACGGAGATGAATTCGGAGATGAAAACGGAGATGAAGATGGAACCGGAGATGAACACGGAGATGAAACCGGAGATTAACACGGAGATGAAGACGGAGATGAACACGGAGATGAACACGAAGATGAACACAAAGATGAACACGGAGATGAACACGGAGATGAATTCGGAGATGAAAACAGAGATGAAGATGGAACCGGAGATGAACACGGAGATGAATTCGGAGATAAAAACGGAGATGAAGACGGAAACGGAGATGAATACGGATATCGAGATGAAGTCAGAGATGAAGACGGAGATGAACACAGAAATGAATACGGAGATGAAGACGGAACCGGAGATAAAGATGGAGATGAACACGGAGATGAACACGGAGATGAACATGGAGATGAACATGGAGATGAAGACGGAGATGAAACGGAGATGAACAGAGATGAACACAGAGATGAACTCGCAGACGGAGTTGAACACGGAGATGATGACGGAGATGAACTTGGAGACGGAGATGAACACGGAGATGAAGACGGAGATGAGCACGGAGATGAAGACGGAGATGAACACGGAGATGAACACGGAGACGAAGACGGAGATGAACACGGAGATGAAGACGCAGATGAAGACGGAGATGAAACGGAGATGAACACAGAGATGAACTCGGAGACGGAGATGAAAACTGAGACGGAGTTGAAGACGGAGACGAACATGGAGATGAACACGGAGATGAACACGGAGATGAACACAGAGACGGAGATGAAGACGGAAACAGAGATGAACACGGAGATGAAAACGGAGATGGAGATGAAGACGGACACGGAGATGAAAACGGAGATGAAGACGGAGATGAACACGGAGTTGAACACGGAGATGAACACGGAGATGAAATCGGAGATGAAGACGGAGATGAACACAGAGATGAAGACGAAGTTGAAAACGGAGATGAACACGGAGATGATGACGGAGATGAACACGTAGATGAAGACGGAGATGGAGATAGTCAAGGAGATGAAGACGGAGATGAAGACAGAGATGGAGATGATGACGGATATGGAGATGAACACGGCGATGAACACGGAGATGAACACGGAGATGAACACGGAGATGAAGATGGATATGGTGATGAAGACGGATATGAAGACGGAGATGAAGACCGAGATGAACACGGAGATGAACACGGAGATGAACACTTATACTTCTTAATTCATATTATAAATACAGTCGAACTTGGTTATAACGAGGATGAAAGGACCGACTGATTTTGCTCGTTATAATTGTTCCTCGTTATGTTAGAGAATGTTTTTTTTTTTTAAATACCTATCACATGAAGTTTTTCATCTGGAACGGTCACATAACACAATATGTCACAGTTGAAACAAAATTCATACAATTCACCCATTACATATGTCATATTTTTCAGTCAATCCAGTTTTCCTATAAAAATGGAAAATCTTGTGCTGCTTAAGTACATACCATTGCAGCAGTTTGATTAAAATTCGTGCGATCACAGTTCCCGTATGTTTTTTTTTTAATCCGTGATGTTTTTTTTTAATGCAGATAAAAGTACAATATTGACACTGAGAATGACGAAAACTTTTTAAAAACTTCAATTTTAATTTCTACCTGTTCACGAGAGACGCTTTTTCTTATTAGTACATTTGTTGATAATTCGAGGGTTTGTTTTTAACTGACCTGCTCTAGAATTGATTTGACATTCCCCACCTCGAAATGTTTTTTACTATGCAATGCCCATAGTAAGCATAGAACATACAAAATATGGAAACTATCGTAAAAATCCCCGAAACAAGCATGACGTTCGAAAACTATATGATAAGTTAATGTAACAAAGTAGGTCCTTACAGACATGACAAAGCTTTCAATTTGCAACATGCAATTAAAAACCTATATGCGTGAAACCTTTTTTTACTGTCGGTGACAACACCAAATTAGTAATTAAAAGTCATAAACGTAATCCGATCCCGGCGGCAACGGTCTAATTGCCCGGTCGAATTTTATTGCTTAAGGTCGAAAATGTTTTAAAGCATTCAAATATTTTCATCATAAAAAAAGAGCAAATATTTTTTTGCTCCCTATAAGCCGAGGAGTTCCTCGTTATAAACGTGAATAAATGTATGGAGAAAATCAGAAACAAAAATGTCAACGAACGTTTCCTCGGTATAACCGTGCTCGTAATAACCGAGTTCGACTGTATGCGATAAAAAAAATTGCTCACTGTTCGGTATTTATTTGGAAACGACCTGGCAACCCTGCTTACAAGTTTTCTCGTTACTGCTGGAGTTGCAACTAAAACAAGAATGACTTGGATGTCGCCTTTGAAGTATACGTCACGTAACACGTGCTGATGAAATTTTAAAATCTGCGGATAAATGTAAGATTAGCATTTAATGAAGTTCTATAGGAACCAACATGCGTGGTATTTTATTCAGTTTTAGATGAATGAGCTGATACCACATATAGACTGGATCAAACGCCGAATAACGAAGTCAGAGCTCAGCTAGTGTCCGCATGCCGCGTGCGACATGCGGCTGAAATTTCACACATGGAAAATCTTTGTTTCACACCGACAATTTTACAAAAAATCAGATGTTTAAATCAATTTTTAGATCAACACAAAACACAATAATAATAGAAATATACAATACATGTACATTTTTTATAAATTAAATTATTATAATCACACAATACACACATGGGTATCTTAAAAACAATTATTTGTAATCAATTCCTTAAAATGTTTATATTGTCCGATTTGAATATAATAAATAACAAATTTTAAAAAACACTAAGTAATACATTATTACTTAGTGTTTTTTAAGTTTAATATCCACATTAAACATTTAAAAAACAAATAAATTTTTAAAAAAATTATAAAAACACAGAAAGGAGAGTGAATGTTGGGAACAAAGTGAACGGTGCACTGAAATCAGTTATAGTAAATAAAAACCTATCAGCTGAAGCCCTGAGTCCTGGTTCCAACTCTAATGTATGGAAGTGAAACATGGAGTTGGCAAAAGAAGGATGAAAGTAGACTGAATGCAGTCGAAATGCGATCTCTCAGAAGAATGTGCGACAAAATGATGTATGATAGATGTGCGAATAGTAAAATAGGGAAGGAATGCAAAGCTGAGATAAGCATTATCGATAAAATTAAGAAAGGTGGGTTGAGATGGTTTGGACATGTAGAACGAATGAGTGAGGAAAGAACGGTAAAACAAATTTTTGAGGCGAATGTAAGTGGAAAAAGGAGCAGAGGAAGACCGAGAAAAACATGGCACGATCAGGTATGCTAAATACTTGAAAGTGGTCAGGTTAGGAGTCGAAACAATCGGCGGGTATGTATGAGGAGATGCATGAACGTGGAAGAGACGAAGAATGTTTGCAAAGTCAGAGTGGTGTGGCGTTCTATTCTCTCTGCCTACCCCTGCGGGGAAGCGGCGTGATGGTTAGTTAGTTAGTTAGTTAAAACAAATAATATTACTATAATAAAATACAATGCACATTCTTTTTCAATATAAGTTTTACGAATATAATATATCAGATGAAAAAATAATTTGACGTGAAAGTTCCTTTCACGATTGAATAAGGAAGCTGATGATTGTGTAATATAAATTTGTCATAATAAATATTGTTTACAAAACACGACATCCGGCATCCGTGCATGATCCGCGTACACTTCTGAAGGGTAATAATGACCAAAGTGCAGAAAAACAAGCACTAACGCGTATTAAAAATGCGTGCGAATATAGATCACATAGGCAAACATTTTTGAGGTTATTAGGTTGAATTTCGTATGACACATATTTAGGACTGCTAAAACCGTAAATAACATCTCCAACATTTGGGAAAAAAAAAAATTAAGCTAGGGGAGACCACAGAAAAAGCTAAAACATTGCCTCGATCAAAATCGAAAATACAAGGCACAGCATTGATCTTTTATGCTGGTCACTCACGACGAGGAAAATAGTAGATTTTGTTACATTTTCTCTGGTTTTGTAACGTTCAAGTACGAAATTTGGAAAGACGAAAGATTTCACTGCCAACCTGGCGATATGACGCGAAATCATTAGTATATAATGTTTGTATATAAGCTTCGTTCGAGTCTGGCCGGGCGGCCGTTATGAATTCATTGCACAAACTAATTTATATAATTCATTGTAAACAATAAATGACAAGCCGGGTGATCTCGTGTTGAAAATAACCATTATATATTGGAAATGTGAGTACTTCATTATTGGTAAGGCGTTTCCTCTCATTCCGCCGTTTGCCAAACAGCTGTCAAACAAATTACGCAAGAAATTTGTCTCGACTGCTGCTCAAATAAGCGCTAATTAGAAGAAATATGTATTCTATAACCTCCGGAATGACCCCATCAACAGCATTGCAGGTAATCAACTGTTTTTGTTGTTGTTTTTCATGCCTGAAAAACTGTGCAATCTTCTTTGTGTGAAATGTCATTTTGACAGTCCGTTGACAGCGAGTCTGTTTTTATTATTGTTTTTATGTTATATTTTAGGTAAAGTACGGACAACCGGCATAGTTACAAGCACATTTATTGTCATATAATGTTATTTATTGCACTATATGCATATAAAATAAGATTCAACAAACACAAAAGATGTCATTCAAAAAATAGCTACAGCACGTGGCGTATAGATTTTGAAATGGTTTTCCAGTTTTACTTATACAGTTACAAATGTCAATTTACTAGTGGGTGCAATGCTTGGCCATGTTTTGTTCACAAAGAAATAGGTATGGATGATAATTAATAAATAATATTGGATATATGATGTAAGAAGACCAGCCCGACGAAGCTTGCAATCGCAAAACCGGACTGGACTCTTTTGCTGACAAATTTCCAGCCCCCATCTGTGCTCCACGAGTAGTTTTATGATGAGGTTGGAACTCTTCATATCAACCCCTCCGAGAAGCCTGCCACTGTATACCTTATAAGACCATCTTAGTGTATACCGGTGTCTGATATCCTCACATCGGAGATCGCTCAGTGGGTCGTAATGCTCGCAATTATTTTTCAAACATAAAAACTAATTCTGTAACTTTGTTACCTTTTCAGACTCTTGCAACTATTGGCAAATGACTTGTCGCGGCAGAAGGGTTCCATTTCCCCCATTGTGTTGGCGCTTTGGACAGTTTCATTTCCTAGCGCTGGATCAGAATATATAAACTACAGAGGACGATTCGGCATTGTTTTATTTGGATGTGTAGCCAGTAATTACTGTTTTAGTGTTTGCAGATATGTATAGGCAGATAGATGATATAACCATGAAACGTGTGTTATTGCACAATTTTCTTGGGAGTTATTCATCGTGACTAATATATGTATACTCTCCCCCCTGAAAATAAACATATTATGCTCTTAAATATGTTTTTATTTTGTTCATTAATGACCGAGATCCTTGAAAAATATCATCCTATCCCGCTCTCTGTGATCTTACAACATTGGCCTTAATTTTTTACAGAAATGCAATCTAAAGTAACTAACTGACCATCACGCCGCTTCCGCAGGGATAGGCAGAGAGAATAGAACACCACACCACGCTACTCTTGTCTTTGTACACATTCTTCTTTACGCATCCCCTCACACATCCTCCTCCCAACCCTTATCCGCACCCCAAAGGTGCATAGGGCACTGCATTATATAGAAGCAGTGTTATCTTGATCGTTAAATACACGAAGGAAAGGTGATCAGCCTTTCGCTTCAGGTACCAGTCCAGGGTCATATTAAATATATATTTGACTGAAAAATCAATAATATTTATTGCGACCCTCTTGGGAATCAAACCCGGGACCTCCAGCATGGTAGCCTAGAGCGCTAACCGCTACAATATGGAGGCGGACCTCATACATACCCGCCGATTATTCGGATTCCTGAATTGACCACTTTCAATTATTTTAAATACTTGATCATGCCAAGTTTTGCCCGGTCATCCTCTGCTCATGTTCCCAACAAGATTCGCCTCATAAATTTCTTTTACAGTCCTTTCTTCGCTGGTTCGTTTAGATCTTTTATAACTAACTAACTAACCATCACGCCGCTTCAGGCAGGGAGAATAGAACGCCACACCACTCTGTCTTTGCAAACATTCTTCGCCTCTTCCACGTTCATGCATCTCCTCATACATACCCGCCGATTACTACGACTCCTAACCTGACCACTTTCAAGTATTTAGCATACCTGATCGTGCCATGTTTTTCTTGGTCTTTCTCGGCATAAATTTGTTTTACCGTTCTTTCCTCACTCATTCGTTCCACATGTCCAAACCATCTCAACGCACCTTTCTTAATTTTATTGATAATGGTTATCTCCGCTTTGCATTCCTTCCTTATTTCACTATTCGAACATCTATCATACATCGTTTTGTCGCACATTCTTCTGAGAGATTGCATTTCGACTGCACTCAGTCTACTTTCATCCTTCTTTTGCCAACTCCATGTTTTACTTCCATACATTAGAGTTGGAACCAGGACTCCGTTGTGCACTGCCAGTTTAGCTTCCGCTGATAGGCTTTTATTTGCCATAACTGATATTATTAGAGGGTATTTCTTTTTCATCGAGAATTTTAATGACTTCCTTTAATCTGACTCTATCGAATGCTTTAGTAAGACCTACAAAGCAGAGGTAAGCTGTCTTATTGAACTCTATTGCTTTTTTAACTAATTTGTCTAACAACAAATGTGTTGAACTTATTTACGTCCGAGTTCACTCGGTTTCTCAGCGTCACATATTTAGCATATTCTTCTGGTGACGGTGAGCTTCTGTATTTCAGATGGCTTTTCTTCGGCGAGTTCCTTGACTTCATCAGTAAACCATTTTATCAATAATGATTATCTCAGCCTTGCATTCTTTCCTTCTTTCACCATTCGAACATCTATCATACATCTTTTTGCCTCACATACAAATAAAACTAACTAACTAACTAACCATCACGCCGCTTCCCCGCAGGGGTAGGCAGAGAGAATCGAACGCCACACCACTCTGTCTTTGCAAACATTCTTTGCCTCTTCTACATTCATGCATCTCCTCATACATACCCGACGATTATTACGACTCTTGACCCGGCCGCTTTCAAGTATTTGACATACCTGATTGTGCCAAGTTTTCCTCGGTCGTCCTCTGCTTCTTTTTCCAACTACATTCGCTCCATAAATTTGTTTAACCGTTCTTTCTTCACTCATACGCTCCACATGTCCAAACCATCTCAACACACCTTTCTTAATTAATAATGTAATAAATAATAAATAATATATATAAATAATAAATAATGTATGTAAAAATAAAAATAATAGATCAACCTGGCTGATCGGTGATAATATGCGTGAATAGCCTATAAATAAAAAAAAGACATTCATAATAACAGCAATGGGGGCGCGAGATAGAGACAGGCATGAATATAGAAAGAGGTAGAAAGACATTCGCCGGAGCTAGCGGTTGAGTTCGGCTTCGTCCACAGAACCAAAGATCAATTAACGAACATCTATTTACTTATATTTCTTCTTTTTTTATGGCTATTCACCCTTCTAGCCAATGCGAGTTATTTTTTATTTATATATTATTATTTTACACTTTTTACAATTTAAAAAAGATAAATGTTTGAGTTTTTATTATTTACAAAAAAAAACTTCAATTTCATACTATTTCTGTGAGCCTGAGCGGCTCATTATTAGAAAGTGGTATGAAATTGTGGTAAAGTGGTTCGAACCGAAAAACTTTGATTAAAAAATCCGAGACACTAGCCACGGGACCACAACCCGATACGATTTGAATTGAAATCGTTTGTTTTCCTGTAATTGGGGTTAGCTTCATTATTAAGTTGGTTTGTTTAGTTAGTTATTTTATATATTTCATACACATTTACAAATGATTTTCAATTAATTTTGTTTGTTAGGGGAGGTCGATGAGATTGAGATGTTAGTGGAAAATGGAATTGGATTGAGAAGACAATACTTGACATGTAAATTTATCTTAAAATTTTCGACTAAAAAATATAATATTCTGATTTAAAAAAATGATAGTTAATAATTCCGAGGGGGCGTCAGAGGCCTGCACTTGCAGGGCATTAATTGGAGACCTAGATCTTATTTCATTGGGTGCCCGTTTAATGACGGCTTCCTTTCAGACCTCTCCAGCATTAGCATTCCGTTTACCTTATTAACCTCCCAAACTTGTTTGTAATAATTTTTATTTCTGCTAATAATTTGGATGCAACTGGCTATCCAGAAGCTTTCAGATTCATTGTCGTTGCATGACCTAGTTGTGAAAGTAGAGTGGAGTTCCCTAGATTTTCAATTCTGCGGCGATTGCATCGTTCAGAACTATCTTCAAAAGCTGTTCCGCACGATCGCGCTTTTGTTGTTTTCGAGTCATCTTGCCCCTATGTGCGGCGCGGCGAATTGCCGGCTTTGTGAGTCAGTGACAAATTGACATTCTGATTCTGGAGAAGGGTGATTGATGCAGGGGACAGAAGACGATTGAAAGCACGCGTGGAGAAGAATCATTAAAGATATCATGAAATACATTTAAAAAATAAAAAATATAAATTATACATTTGTGGGTTACAATAGTACATGTAGGAAGGCTCAATATATAAATACATACAGATAAACTTCACAAAAAACATAATAAGATAATAAAAAAAACAAATAATTCAAATCGTATCGGGTTGTGGTCCCGTGGCTAGTGTCTCGGATTTTTTAATCAAAGTTTTTCGGTTCGAACCACTTTACCACAATTTCATACCACTTTCTAATAATGAGCCGCTCAGGCTCACAGAAATAGTATGAAATTGAAGTTTTTTTTTGTAAATAATAAAAACTCAAACATTTATCTTTTTTAAATTGTAAAAAGTGTAAAATAATAATATATAAATAAAAAATAACTCGCATTGGCTAGAAGGGTGAATAGCCATAAAAAAAGAAGAAATATAAGTAAATAGATGTTCGTTAATTGATCTTTGGTTCTGTGGACGAAGCCGAACTCAACCGCTAGCTCCGGCGAATGTCTTTCTACCTCTTTCTATATTCATGCCTGTCTCTATCTCGCGCCCCCATTGCTGTTATTATGAATGTCTTTTTTTTATTTATAGGCTATTCACGCATATTATCACCGATCAGCCAGGTTGATCTATTATTTTTATTTTTACATACATTATTTATTATTTATATATATTATTTATTATTTATTACATTATTAATTAAGAAAGGTGTGTTGAGATGGTTTGGACATGTGGAGCGTATGAGTGAAGAAAGAACGGTTAAACAAATTTATGGAGCGAATGTAGTTGGAAAAAGAAGCAGAGGACGACCGAGGAAAACTTGGCACAATCAGGTATGTCAAATACTTGAAAGCGGCCGGGTCAAGAGTCGTAATAATCGTCGGGTATGTATGAGGAGATGCATGAATGTAGAAGAGGCAAAGAATGTTTGCAAAGACAGAGTGGTGTGGCGTTCGATTCTCTCTGCCTACCCCTGCGGGGAAGCGGCGTGATGGTTAGTTAGTTAGTTAGTTTTATTTGTATGTGAGGCAAAAAGATGTATGATAGATGTTCGAATGGTGAAAGAAGGAAAGAATGCAAGGCTGAGATAATCATTATTGATAAAATGGTTTACTGATGAAGTCAAGGAACTCGCCGAAGAAAAGCCATCTGAAATACAGAAGCTCACCGTCACCAGAAGAATATGCTAAATATGTGACGCTGAGAAACCGAGTGAACTCGGACGTAAATAAGTTCAACACATTTGTTGTTAGACAAATTAGTTAAAAAAGCAATAGAGTTCAATAAGACAGCTTACCTCTGCTTTGTAGGTCTTACTAAAGCATTCGATAGAGTCAGATTAAAGGAAGTCATTAAAATTCTCGATGAAAAAGAAATACCCTCTAATAATATCAGTTATGGCAAATAAAAGCCTATCAGCGGAAGCTAAACTGGCAGTGCACAACGGAGTCCTGGTTCCAACTCTAATGTATGGAAGTAAAACATGGAGTTGGCAAAAGAAGGATGAAAGTAGACTGAGTGCAGTCGAAATGCAATCTCTCAGAAGAATGTGCGACAAAACGATGTATGATAGATGTTCGAATAGTGAAATAAGGAAGGAATGCAAAGCGGAGATAACCATTATCAATAAAATTAAGAAAGGTGCGTTGAGATGGTTTGGACATGTGGAACGAATGAGTGAGGAAAGAACGGTAAAACAAATTTATGCCGAGAAAGACCAAGAAAAACATGGCACGATCAGGTATGCTAAATACTTGAAAGTGGTCAGGTTAGGAGTCGTAGTAATCGGCGGGTATGTATGAGGAGATGCATGAACGTGGAAGAGGCGAAGAATGTTTGCAAAGACAGAGTGGTGTGGCGTTCTATTCTCCCTGCCTGAAGCGGCGTGATGGTTAGTTAGTTAGTTATAAAAGATCTAAACGAACCAGCGAAGAAAGGACTGTAAAAGAAATTTATGAGGCGAATCTTGTTGGGAACATGAGCAGAGGATGACCGGGCAAAACTTGGCATGATCAAGTATTTAAAATAATTGAAAGTGGTCAATTCAGGAATCCGAATAATCGGCGGGTATGTATGAGGTCCGCCTCCATATTGTAGCGGTTAGCGCTCTAGGCTACCATGCTGGAGGTCCCGGGTTTGATTCCCAAGAGGGTCGCAATAAATATTATTGATTTTTCAGTCAAATATATATTTAATATGACCCTGGACTGGTACCTGAAGCGAAAGGCTGATCACCTTTCCTTCGTGTATTTAACGATCAAGATAACACTGCTTCTATATAATGCAGTGCCCTATGCACCTTTGGGGTGCGGATAAGGGTTGGGAGGAGGATGTGTGAGGGGATGCGTAAAGAAGAATGTGTACAAAGACAAGAGTAGCGTGGTGTGGTGTTCTATTCTCTCTGCCTATCCCTGCGGAAGCGGCGTGATGGTCAGTTAGTTACTTTAGATTGCATTTCTGTAAAAAATTAAGGCCAATGTTGTAAGATCACAGAGAGCGGGATAGGATGATATTTTTCAAGGATCTCGGTCATTAATGAACAAAATAAAAACATATTTAAGAGCATAATATGTTTATTTTCAGGGGGGAGAGTATACATATATTAGTCACGATGAATAACTCCCAAGAAAATTGTGCAATAACACACGTTTCATGGTTATATCATCTATCTGCCTATACATATCTGCAAACACTAAAACAGTAATTACTGGCTACACATCCAAATAAAACAATGCCGAATCGTCCTCTGTAGTTTATATATTCTGATCCAGCGCTAGGAAATGAAACTGTCCAAAGCGCCAACACAATGGGGGAAATGGAACCCTTCTGCCGCGACAAGTCATTTGCCAATAGTTGCAAGAGTCTGAAAAGGTAACAAAGTTACAGAATTAGTTTTTATGTTTGAAAAATAATTGCGAGCATTACGACCCACTGAGCGATCTCCGATGTGAGGATATCAGACACCGGTATACACTAAGATGGTCTTATAAGGTATACAGTGGCAGGCTTCTCGGAGGGGTTGATATGAAGAGTTCCAACCTCATCATAAAACTACTCGTGGAGCACAGATGGGGGCTGGAAATTTGTCAGCAAAAGAGTCCAGTCCGGTTTTGCGATTGCAAGCTTCGTCGGGCTGGTCTTCTTACATCATATATCCAATATTATTTATTAATTATCATCCATACCTATTTCTTTGTGAACAAAACATGGCCAAGCATTGCACCCACTAGTAAATTGACATTTGTAACTGTATAAGTAAAACTGGAAAACCATTTCAAAATCTATACGCCACGTGCTGTAGCTATTTTTTGAATGACATCTTTTGTGTTTGTTGAATCTTATTTTATATGCATATAGTGCAATAAATAACATTATATGACAATAAATGTGCTTGTAACTATGCCGGTTGTCCGTACTTTACCTAAAATATAACATAAAAACAATAATAAAAACAGACTCGCTGTCAACGGACTGTCAAAATGACATTTCACACAAAGAAGATTGCACAGTTTTTCAGGCATGAAAAACAACAACAAAAACAGTTGATTACCTGCAATGCTGTTGATGGGGTCATTCCGGAGGTTATAGAATACATATTTCTTCTAATTAGCGCTTATTTGAGCAGCAGTCGAGACAAATTTCTTGCGTAATTTGTTTGACAGCTGTTTGGCAAACGGCGGAATGAGAGGAAACGCCTTACCAATAATGAAGTACTCACATTTCCAATATATAATGGTTATTTTCAACACGAGATCACCCGGCTTGTCATTTATTGTTTACAATGAATTATATAAATTAGTTTGTGCAATGAATTCATAACGGCCGCCCGGCCAGACTCGAACGAAGCTTATATACAAACATTATATACTAATGATTTCGCGTCATATCGCCAGGTTGGCAGTGAAATCTTTCGTCTTTCCAAATTTCGTACTTGAACGTTACAAAACCAGAGAAAATGTAACAAAATCTACTATTTTCCTCGTCGTGAGTGACCAGCATTATACTTATTGACATATTTTACCATCCGGTTTCATTAAGGGTTATTTGTATTTAATGTTTATATGTAGTACATATCGTAGTCGTACAGGAGAAAGTGACCAACTGACAAAACGTTAAAATGTTCAGGAGGGCCATTTAACCGTTTTTACATTTTTGTCATCAATTAAAAACAAAGAAATAATGTATTCACGATTGTGATTGTTTTTGTGTGAAAAGAAATGTTTGCTTATATTGAAATGAGTAAATAATATTTTAGAAAAATTTTATCCTAAAGTTTTTAAAATTACTTAAAGCAGTAACTTTGTTTGTCTAGAAACATTTAAATATCAAATATTTCATACAAAACTTTAACTAACTTCATGGAACTTCATGGAACTTCATGGAACGTAAGGTCTGCTGATGACAGTCAACAGTCCGCCTTCTCCTGAGGAGTTTTACGTGGTTTCCTCCCAGCAATGAGCAAATGCAGAGAAGTTCCTATTTGACCCACACTAGATGATCCCTCCTGTTCCCAACACATATTCAAATAAAAACATATTTAATTAGCTAGAAGAAACAAAAATCCACTAAATGATCTATAAACCTTGTACATAATAAGCAAGGTAAATAATAAATGCAATTCCCATCTAAAAGAAAAAAACTAACTTCATGGCGTTGAAAATTGTTACAACAAGCAATAATGTCCAACTGTCACTTGGTCACTTTTGCTTGTAAAGAAAATAAACATCAATGCAGTTAGTCATTTTTAACAATTTAAAATATTATACTTCCAAGTATAAAATCGCTCTGGGATTTTTTCAGGGCAGTATGAAGCTAGTAAGATGTCAAATAGTTAATAATCACGTTTTTGTAAAAACTGCAGTTGGTCACTTTCTCCTGTATGACTACGATATATAAATTTGATATAAGTATGCCGTATGGACGTTTTGCTTGAAGGTAAGGGAGTAATAAATCATCTACAAATAGGTTGTCGGCGCCATTTCTTTTCGGCATTTATTTTTTTATTATTTTACTATTAATCTTTTTAAAATCAAGTCCGTCGAAAAGAATTCAGAGTTGTTCTGCACTTATAATTTGACGACAGGAATGAAATGGCCCCGTTTTTGTTGTTGTTGCGAAATATGTTATATGTATATGTATTAATATCATTACCGCACTGACCGGACTTATGTACATGTAGTCTGTAGTAGGTGATCAATCTTTTCTCAGTATGTACGAGTATGTATTGAATATTTATAGGAGTGTGTATTATGTTAGAAAATAACTGATTATTTGAGTGACATTAATTGAATTCATTTTTTATCTAAAAATATTTGAACTATAAATGCAATATCTGAAATGTAATACTTAAATATTATCATAATGCATATTCTTAGATTCAGTATGGAAATACTCAATAGATATTATGTCTCGACAGCGTTTATTACGTTGTTGTAGCATAAAAGTAGAAATATCATACACAGATATTATTTGGAAAATTTGCTATTTACTTTACCTAAAACCACGAGAAAATTATGGATGGTGAGGCGTAATCAGTCCGTTATTAAAAATTTAATCAAGTTGTGGTGGATGAAGGAAACTGTATACCTACACACGTATTGTTTGTATATGGTCGAGAATATTATCGATTTAACAATCATTATTTGATTTATAAAAATAAAATACACATAATAATATTGAGAGAATCAATATATTTATTTAAAAACATTATGTAAGTACGTTCAAACACCGAAGATCTATGTATGTAAATAGTAACCACTGCGAGATTGTTCACTTCCATGTGCACCACATCGTAAAATGTAAATATAATGTTTTTTTTTTGTTCTTGTAACATCTTTGTAGTTTGTGATTGCTGAAAACAACACAAGCAATGAATGAATTAATGAGTTAAAATAGTTATTAAAACTTGCAAAAAAGCAAGCACTTTTTTGAAAGAGAAAAAACGTGTTAAGCGTAAAATGTACTGTAACTAAGTAAACGTTATTTATAATATTTTAAAAAGCTTACTGAAAAAATATCACTTCACAGATGAGCCCACAATATATATATATATATATATATATCGAGCCACGTACAGAGAACTAAATTTTGTTGGATTTTTAAAGTATATTGGTATATAACTCATTTGGAATGCATTTTTGTAATTATTTTTGTCCGCTAATTAAAAAATATGTATTTACTTTCCCTCGAATTCATTAGAATATTTTTTCCTGTCGAAAATTTCCAGTCTCTATTCTTTGTCCCTAATAAATATCTGATCACGAGAACGCAATCAATTTATTATAATATTTATTTATATTTTACTTTCAATCATTTGAAATAATCCAAGAATGAGTAAACGGTGATAAATGAACATAAAATTCAATAACTACTTAATAATTACTTTAAACAATCACCCAGTTTTCCGTAGCCAATCAATAAACATGTGATGCTTAGTTTTTAATCAGCCATTGTACCCCATTATTAAAACTGACCATTTATTTTTGTCTTCAAAACGGGACATCTACCAATTTTTACGTATTATGTAGTATGTTTATTCAAGAAAACGCGTATTTTTTCATAGTTTTATGTATTAATAAAAAGAAAAGGAATATTAATAAAGAAAATTAAAGGAATAAATAATATAAATATGAAAAAATTATGTTGTTTTATATTTTTCTGATGAGCAATTTTTTTCCCAAAACTTCCGAAGGAAGATCGTTTGCGACAAATATTTCTTTATGAAACGAATATACAAATTTTTAACTGTATTCACAACAAAGCAAATACTGTACATTCGCGGTGAATTTCTTGTCAGAGCTGATCAAATCATTCTGTGAACAATCGAGTCCCATCGTCTTGGCCTAGCACGAGTTCTGATAACCTCAGTTGAAGCTCAATTCTTATCAAATATATGTATTTTATTTTAACATTTTTATTTTTATTTTTATGATTTATTTTCTATTACTTTTCCTTTTCCGTTCGTAGATGTGGAAATTGCTTTTAAATTTATGATGCATAATCGTCTGCTCTAGTGAGTGGATTACTTCTTAAAGTAGTATACCTAGTAAAGATTACCTAGTAAATAACCAGTACTGTACTGCCTTACTCATAGACATAGAAAAGGCATTTGATAAGGTACAATGGAAAAAGCTCTTTTAGGTGATGGACGATAGAGACATAAAATACAGGGACAGACGTATAATTCACACACTGTATAGAGAGGAAGCTGCTATAGTTCGACGTGGCAATGAACAAAGAAGAAAGAATTAGACATGATGTAAGGGCGAGGGTGTTCCTTGTCGCCAGTGCTGTTTAACGCATATGGAATAATGGTTGGGATATCCTGGAGAGACCACACCTCGAACCACGAGGTATTGTACTACGAATAATCGAAGAAAGAAGGCACCCACTCGCGACTATCTCGAAGAGATGCTCCAAAGGGATCGGTCACGTGCTGTAGTTGTATTGATATCAGTAGTGATTTTTTATCTATACTTTCAATTTACGAAAATTTATGAAAAATTAAGAGGAAGTGTATTTTTGTTGACAAAGTATTACAAAATACACCTAATGAAAGGCAAATATTGATGAATAAAATAATTAAGAGCACAGTGTATTTTTACTGAACAAAATATTGTATTACAAAATAAGTAGAATCAATATTTAAATTAACGACGTACAAAACACCCGTCCTTAGTGTGTTAAAACACAGATACGCAAAATTGCACCGCGCTGCCTTCGACGATACAGATTGATTTTACCCTTTACAACGTTGCCAAATCTATGCAACGGCAAATATATTTTTTATAAGTACTGTTTCTATTATACATATAAAGCGTAATGGGTTTTTGTCAGTTGTGTACATTTTTATTTTTTTCATGACCATGATTTTTTTTCTAGTTTCCAGTTGATGTTCTTACAATGATCACCGTGCCACGAGGACATGGGCTGTTCAACGCATGAGGAGCCAAAGAGGGTTTCACAAACAGACCAGAGTGGCAAAGGAGGTGCCATTTGTTGTTTATTTGGTTTAGTTAAGATTTGTTAAGTTATGCTCAATTCTGATACCTTGAAGAAACCCATTTGACCAGGATGTTCTCGATGGCGGCCGTTGAGATTGGTTGGTTCGATTGCTCCTCCTCGTTGTCAGCTTCTCTTTGAGTTCCATCATGTTGCTGGACTACTAGTACTTGGCACTACAGTTGTCAGCTCTTCTTAGTGTTCTTCAACGAGCTCGTGCGCTGAACCACTCGAGTGTCCTCAGCTGCTTGTCCCTGCATCGGAATGCAGTCCGTGAGTTGCGTAATGGACGAACATAAATATCGTTGTGCGCAGCATTCGTTATGCGAGGCATCACTGTAAATTAATAATAAAATAATTATTGTTTGAGAAGATTTATTTTAAATTTAAATAGTAAATATGGATGGATTTATGTTATTAGTATTGTTTGGATTGGATTGGGTAAGATCCGATCATTTAGATGATTTGCATCAGTGAATCCGTACTCTAATACCGAAACAATAAATCTTTCGTCGGATAAATAGGACCGATAAGGCTAGAGAATTTTTATCACAAATATTATGACGTAAAAAAAACAGGTAATCAAAGTAATTCACAAATATTTTAAGCCATAAACATCGCTTATAAGTGAGATACTGTTGTTCTATCGAGCTCGCCTCTCAATACATGTTTCGACATTATAAGTACTATTGCGAAATATTTTTTTATAAAATGTTTTTAAGATAGAGAGAGAAAGAGAGATCTATTAATAATGTGATGATACCTACCAAAGACAGACGCGGAGATGGACGAACCGAAGCAGCGACCCAAGTCGCTGTTAAAAGCGGTGACTTGTCACCGTCGACGGTAAGTCGCTGTTGAGCTTATCTATGCGATTTAGTTAGTTTAGTTCGCTGCTTCAAAAATCGTCGCAACATCTCCGAGTCCGGCGTAATGTTGACGTTTGAATGATTTCGACTCGGCTACGGCTCGGCTAAACAAACAAACGCAAACATCCAACTATGATCGGAGACTCGTCGGTTGCCGGTTGCCGGGAGGATTTTGGTCGGCCAATGCGGCGAAGCGATACATGTCTCTTCTAGGAACAAGAACAGACAGGTATAGCGTCCAAAGTTTTTTTTTTTTAATTGCAAAAGTGATTTGTTTTTCGATTTTTTTGTATTTTTTATTACTCTTTGTTTTATGTTAGTTTGGTGTACCACCATCCTTTTTCTTCTTCTATACCTAGTTCAAATGAAATCAAATAAATCTAATAAAGAATTTAGGCGATGATCGCGAAAATTGTAAATTTTGTGGTAAATGGGAACTGTCAAAATCAGTTGTACATAGTACGTCCATATGATTTACACTGTGAGAAAAAAACTCGATATTCGTTAGTATGACTGATTGTTCTTATGAATTAACGCCTGCAAAATAAAGATAGTCATCGAACATGGATGATTTAAATTATCACGAGCACACAACGGGCTTATGTAGGAACAATGAGGATTATTTTCTCGTGAGTGCTGGAGTAGCTACTAATTACAAGAATGACTTCCATGTCACTCTTGATGTACCTATATGTCACGAAACACATGCTAATGAAGCTCAAAAACTGCGGATAAATAGTTTTATAGGAAGCATCTAGCGTTGTATTTTATTCAGTTTTAGATGAACGATTCAATATCACATATAAATTGGATCGAACGCCGAATAACGACATCAGTACTCGGCTGTCCAAATTTAAAACGCAGTAAGGGACATTTTTTGTAGTACGTTATTTTTTGCATTTATGGACTAAGTAGACTCTACTTAGTCCATAAATGCAAAAAAAAGTGTTTTAAATTTAAACAGCCGTACTATTGTCGGAAACGGTATCAGTACTATCGAGTGGAAATTCACCTAAAAAATCTTTGTTTTACACCTACAGTTTTACGAAAGTGCAGATATTGAAATAATTGAAATTAACACAATATACAATAATAATAATAGTCATAATAGGAACATGCAATGTATTTTTTATAATAAATGCAATTATCACAATCACACAAATGGTAGTATTCACTTAAGTATCTCAAAAATAATTATTTCCAATCAATTCCTTAAAATGTTAATAATAAAGTCCCATTTTAGCATAATAAATAACAAATTAAAAAAACAGGTAATTAATTATTTTTACATCCACATTCAAATGTTTAAAAACAAGTAATATTACAATTATAAAAATACAATGCAGAATTGTTTTAAATGCAAGTATTATAAACATAAGATATCGGATGAAAAAATAATTGGACGTGAAAGGAAGCTGATGATTTTGTCAAATAAATTTGTCAAAACAATACTGGATAATATCCATATTATGTATATGTACAAAACACGACATCCGTGCATGACCCGCGTATACTTCTGAAGGGTAATAATGACCGAAGTGCAGAATAACAAACACTTAAGCGCGAATTAAAAATGCGTGCGAATATAGATTACATAGGCGAACATTTTTGAGGTGATTAGGTTGAATTTCGTATGACACATGTTTAGGAATTTGCAAAAACAGTAAATAACACTACACATTTGAGAATAAAAATATTTGAGAACAAAAATAAATTAAGCTGGGTGAGACCACAGAAGAAAGTTAAATCATTGCCTCGATCAAAATTTAAAAGACAAGGCCACAACGTTGATCTTTTCTATTTATTGACATATTTTACCATCCGATTTTATTTAGAGTTACATATTTGTATTAAATGTTAATACTGTAATATTATTTTGACAAGTATGCTGTATGGACATTTTGCGTGCAGGTGAGGGAACTGGCATTGGTATGTATTGTAATAATAAACCATCTCTAAATAGGTCGGCGTTATTTATTTTCGCTGTTATTTTTATTTACTGTTAATATTTTAAAAGCAAATCAGTCGCAAAGAATTCGTTGTTTTGACAATGGGATTTTTTTAATTACCTAACGTCCAAGTGACTGTGAAATCTAGCTACGGCTTATGCAACACCCCTTATCATTACCCTACTCAGGCTTCAACTTTTTAAGTTTCATAGCCTATTCCTACTCGTGAGTGGATTTACACTTTATGTTCAAAGTTACTATAATTTCATGTAATTCATGATTGAAAATTCTAGGCAAAAACACACGCTTGACAACAGGAATAAAATGGCCTGCGTTTTTGTTGTTGCGAAATTCGATCTTAATTTATATATCAATAGGATCACTGCACTGACGGGACTTATCTACTCGTACCTGTAGTAGTAGGTGATCAGTCTTTTCTCAGTATGTATGTATTGAATATTTAACACCCCGATGGGTGTGTATTATGTGAGAAAATGACTGATTATTTGAGTGACATTATTTAAATACATTATTTCATCTACGAAAATTATTACAAATACGATATCTGAAATGAAATAAGCACCTAAATATATTCATAATGCATACAAAAAAATACAGATTCTACAATAAGTGTGCTATTACTCAATATATAATACATTATATCTGACAGCATTTTTTGCGTCGTTGTAGTAGAAATATCATACGTATATATTTTAAATGAGAATTTGCTATTTACTTTACGCAAATATACGAGAAAATGATGGATGGTGAGGCCTAAACAGTTCGTTATTAAAAATTAAATCAAGTTGTGGCAGAGGGAGAAAACTGTTTACCTACACATAAGTCTGTTGTTTTTATATGGTCGGGAATATTATTGACTTAACAATAATTATTTAATGAATAAAAACATAATTTATGCAATAATATTAAGAAAATACATAATACAAATATTTCTATAAAAACATTATATAATACTTAAGTTCAAAGACCGAAGATCTGCCACCTAACCACTGCGAAGTTGTTCAATTCCACGTGTTCCAATTTGTAAAAATGCAAATAAATGTTGTTTTTTGTAACATCTGGTGTGTGATTTCTGAAAAAAAAATACAAACAATGAATTAATAAATTAGGTAAAATAGTTATTAAATTGATAGTTATTACATTAGTTATTACGATCGAGATAACACTGCGTTTATACGATGCAGTGCCCTATGCACCATTGCGGTGCGGATAAGGGTTTGAAGATGAAGAAGTTATTGCAACCAAAAAAACAAACACTTATTTGAAAGGGAAAAATGTGGCGAACGTAAAATGTACCATAACTAAGGAAACGTAATTCCTTTTTAAAAACTTACTGAAAAAAATATCACTTCACAGATGAGCCCACAAAATACTTCATACATCCAGCCATGTTACATCATTATACATACAATACATTTAAAAAAAAAAGATACTTTTCAATTTTAATAAACAGTCATATCGAAAAAAAATTAAAGAGAAATATGTATTTGTGTTTATTATTATTTTAAAAAATACTTTATTTCACACTATTTTTGTGAGCCTAAGCGGCTCACTATTAAAAATAAGTATTGAGTAGAGTGGATTTGAAGTTCGAACCCAAAAACTCTGACTCGAGAGTCCGCGACACTAACCACGGGACCACAACCAGATACCAAATTTTTTAAAGCAATTATATGTATATTTTGCTTACAACACTGTTTTTGAAAAATAGATTTTGTCTTCGAAATAAATATATGGTTTTGAAATGAAGCAGTTATTGATTTTTTTTAATTCGCAAAATTCCAATACATACCCTTTATATACATACAATACATACTAAAAAATCGTCATAAATCGAGCGACCGACTCCTATGGCAGTCGGTCACTAATGGCGCGTCTGGCATCTGGAAACATATAGCCATACTATTATTATTATTACAATAAAACACAATGTATTTTCTAACAAATCGATCGAGTCTATTGATTTTTAAGTGAAAAATTGAACAATAAAATTATTTAAGTAAAACGAAATTTTTTAGATTTTTATTGCCTGTTCGTATATAGCTCGTTTGAAATGCATTTCTGTAATTATTTTTGTCCGCCAATTAAAAAAATACTTTCACTCGAACATTTTTTCCTGTGAATAAATTCCAGTTTATTCTTTGTCCCTAACAAATGTCTGATCACGAGAACGGGATTAGTTTACTACAGTAGGTAGTGCTAAAATACTTATCTATATTTGAAATCAATTGAATCAATCCGAGAATGAGTGAATGGTGATAAATGAACGTAAATCTAAAATTGAATAACTAGTCTTCCTTAATATCACCCAGTTTTCGGTAGCCAATTATTAAAGAATATTTCACCTCAAAATAAGTGGTAGAGAATAAAAACCAACTTATAAACATTGTATAATTAGACAAAGCCGGTATAAGTCGTAAATGAAAAGATAAAAAAAACCTTTCTTTTCACCCCATAGGTCTTTAATTTGTATTTTAAATATCAAAAACCGATTTACATGGTCTACTAAGTTCAAAAAATAAAAATAAAATAAACAACTAAGTAGACCACATAAATAAGTGTTTGATTTCAATCTTTAATAAATAAGTTGTGGAGTTCTGCAAATAAAACGCTAAATAAATATCTATTTAAAATAAAAAAATAATAAGTTCCTACTCATTCGAGACTTTAAAAAATAATATTCTCACGTGTTCTATCCCTTACCTGGCAACATTGTCAGCTGTCTTTTCCCTAGCGCAGTTTTAGGTTAACATAACCTGCAAATCACCGCGGGTTGTGGATGTCGGTCTGCTAGTCGGCGCACAGAGCCAGTGTCCAGTATGTCGTGGCTGTTCGGGTACAAGTCGCCAGCGGCGCCGCCCGTGGAGGTGCCCGCGGAGGCGGGAGCGCCGGGGGGCCCGGGCGCCGGCCCGCCCGCCGACCAGGGGCTCAGCAAAGCCGAGAGGAGGGCCATGGAGGCCTACAGGTTCGACTCCAGCGCGCTGGAGAGGGCCGCGCAGGCCGCCAAGGACCTGGAGAAGTCGAGTGAGCGCGTTTCCCATTCGTTGTTTCCTCATCGCGTGTTGCGTAATTCAAAATCGCTCTTTTCTTTTCGAATTTCATCTCGATTTCATTCAATCGTCGATCGATTTCGTCATCTCGATTCGGAATAATATTTTGCAATTACAATTTAATTTTAACTTACTGCAGTCGAATAATTAAACGCTTAAACTATCCTTACATTTTTATTTTTTAATATACAGCAGGACCTTTATAATCCGAATGTCGAAAATTTACCCCCTTTTCTGGCTAGTGGAGCGTTCGGATTACAGTACAGACTATCTGCAGGGTATTTTTATCAAATAAAACAACTATGTTTTGTGATATTTTCCATTGAAAATTATTTATTCATCTTTTCCGAAGAGCCAAATATTTTAGTTGGTCACGTTTATTGAATGACGAGAATGACGAGTTGAAAAAGCTTTGTCTCGCAATTTACGTAAAAGCATCTTCTCTGGCACAGGAATATCCCCTCGGCCAGCCCACTCTAGGCGCGGGACTAGAGAGGTCCTGCTGTAGTCACAAACAATATTACAACTTGATGAAGTCACTAGATATTTCTGGTTTGCAACTTATCTTGTACTAGTCACGCCGTGCGTCTCCAGCTGAGCGCTTACACTCACACTCACTCGGGACTGCACTCAATGTTTATTGATTATACTTATGAATGATAACATAGTTTTTGTTTTTCTGTGTATTTTTTTTCAATCAACAAATATAAAAGGCATTTAATTTGTTTTTAAAAGGCTTTTATATACAGCAAAACCTCTATCTATCTTTTCTTGAAAAATTGTTTTCCCGGATGTTTCTTTTATTTCTTTTACCCCCAATTCATTTCATACAAAAGTAGATGGCATCCATCGTTTCTCTATCACCATTTACCGCATTCATAGTTTGAATTACGCTGCATATTTGATATATTTTGCCTATTATTTTTACATTCTTCTAAATTTTTTCAATTTTATTACATTTGTGGACAATATTCCGACGTGTGGGATAAAAAGTATGGAAAGCTCGTGTGCCAAGGTTGGCGGATGCAGCGGAGGAGATGGATATCGATGAAGAGGAGCCGCTGCCTGTACCTTCATTTTCAGAAGCGAGCACACTCTTTGAAAGATTAAAAACTTTCTACAATGCATATTCAATAACTGATGTTGAAAAAAATATTATTTGCAAAGCCGAATATATATCGCTGACTTACGAAAATAAAACAGTTAAAAAACAAACGTCGATCACGGATATTTATGCGATGAGGGATGATACTAGATGAAAATAATAAGAGGGATGATGTGGTCGGGGTGGCGAGGAATGACGCGGTGCTCCTTCTGCTTTAGAGCATTCCAAGGAGGCGCTGGAGCTGAGCAAGCTGCAGGAGGTCACGCGGCAGCAGGAGCAGGTGGCCAAGACCCGGGAGTACGAGGCGCACATCGAGCAGGCCAAGGTGGAGCAGCGCCGCATCGACCACGAGGAGCGCCGCAAGACGCTGCAGGTGAGTGGTCGCCCCGCGCCCGAAGAGGTGCGTGCGTCCAAGAGGTACTAGGCAAAAATGTATATTGGCAGTATTTGTACATAATGCAAACTATGCCATGTTCTCTCCCATTCCGCGGCTTCACATGTTAGCCAATGCGTTTGATAGTATAGATTTATTTAATATATTGTATTCACCTTGAAGTGTGTACTTTCTCAGCATTTCTCCTTCATGTAATAGTGGATAAATTGAAACATTGTGTTTCACTCTCTCTCGCTGCTCGCTCATAGTGTGCGAAGGAGACGTGTATTTACCAGTGCTTGCTATTTGTTATTTTATTTTTAAGACTTTGTTTCTTTATTAGTGTATTGGTTGATGGGTTTGATGGGGAATTTAGCACGTGGCCATGTTGTCGCCATTCCAGTGCAAAAGGTTAATCTCCTCTACTATAAATTTGAGTTTAGAAATAAAAGATTTTATATTTAGCGAAGGAGAATTCACGCGCCTGCCTGTGTCCGCAGGAGGAGACCAAGCAGCACCAGGTGCGCGCGCAGTACCAGGACCAGCTCTCCAAGAAGCGCTACGAGGAGCAGCTCTCCCTGCAGCAGCGCGCCCAGGAAGACAACCTCAGGAAGTCAGTTTTTATTATTATTTGTAACACTTTTCTAACACTCCCGCGTCCCGTTTCTTTCACACATGGCGATAGCCCGTGCGGGACAGCCTATATAAGGCCATTTTGGCTACCTAAAAATCAGATAAGTCCATAAATCATTTGGGTTTTTGTAACACCTGTTTTTGTAGCTGATTCTAAATTTTAGAGTTGGGTCCTCGGGACGTTGAAAGTTGAAGAGGAGGGATAATAATAAATAAACAAAAATGAGAAACAGACCCTTCCCCTTCCCCTGGATCAAAACACGTGTCACAATAGTAAAACATAAGTCAAAAATGGATTTTTTTCTTCTTTGTAGATACCTTTTTGTTTTGTCTATATTGAGATGATGTAGCGCAGTGTTCTGCAAACTTTTTCCATTCAAGGTACACTTACCAAATTAAGAAATTTCAGAGGTGCATATTTACCATTTTATGGTAACACATTTAACATATTATGTTTGATGCCAAATGTGAGCCTACTTAGCTTTTCACAAAACTAGACTTTTTCCACGGTACACCAGTGTGCCGCGGCACACTGGTGTACCGTGGTGTCCCGATCGGGAACATCTCGGGGTTTGTTGTTACCTAGAGGAGTCGGCCTGTCGACCCTCATCGTTGCGTTCCACTACGGGAGGGTCCGGCGTGTTGTCTGCTACTTGTGTCGGCTTGTCGCAGGCAGGAGGAGTCCGTGGCCAAGCAGGAGGCCCTGCGCAAGGCCACCATCGAGCACGAGATGCAGCTCCGCGAGAAGAACAAGCTCAAGCTGATCGAGGCGGAGGCGCGGGCGCGCGCCAAGGCCGACCGGGACAACCGGGACATCACGCTGGAGCAGATCCGCCTCAAGGCGCAGGAGAACCGCGTCACCGTCACCGAGAGCATCAAGTCAGTATGCCTCACCTAACCTGACCTGACCTGACCTAACCTGATTACGACACGAGACTGACTGAACGCGCGCCGGTTGCAGAACGGCGGGCAGCGTGCTGGGCGCCGGGCTGCACGCGCTGCTCACGGACTGGGACAAGGCGCTGACGGCGGCCGGCGGCCTGTCCCTGCTGGCGCTGGGCGTGTACAGCGCGCGCGGCGCCACCTCCGTGGCCGCGCGCTACGTCGAGTCGCGCATAGGTGCGTACCCCGCCCCCCTCCCCCTCCCTCTCCCGCCCCACTCGGCGAGCGAGCGTAACGCACCCTCTCCTGCGCAGGCAAGCCGACGCTGATCGGGGAGACGTCGCGCTTCTCGCTGCTGGAGGCGCTGAAGCACCCGGTGCTGACGGCGCGCGCGATGGCGGCGCGCGCGCGGCGGCCGCGCGACGCGCTCGCCGGCGTGGTGCTGGAGCCGCGGCTGGAGGCGCGCCTGCGCGACGTGGCGCTGGCCGCGCGCAACACGCGCGCCAACCGCGGCATGCACCGCAACCTGCTCATGCACGGCCCGCCCGGCACCGGCAAGACGCTGTTCGCCAAGGTGAGTGGGGGGGGTAGACGCCCGCGCCGCGCGGGGAGGCGAGCCCGCGTAACCTCCGCTCTGCCCGCAGAAACTGGCGGCGCACTCGGGCATGGACTACGCCATCATGACGGGCGGCGACGTGGCGCCCATGGGGCGCGAGGCCGTGGCCGCCATCCACCGCGTCTTCGACTGGGCCAACACCAGCCGCAGAGGTAACTTACATTATTCTCTCACATTTAAGTTTTGTCCTGACTGAATTTTGCGTATAAAATATTCAACGTTATACGCATGAAATTCTATGTTTTAATATATAAAATCATGGTTTCCAACTCCTGCCTGGTTGTGTATATAACATAGAATTTTATCTAGCCTCATACCAGTCTGATGATGTTGGTTACAACGAAACCCGGTTGCTGGTCAAATAAAATGAATGTGGAAAAAATTACATAGTTGTTGTTTTATTCTACAAAATGCGGTTCCACCAAGAAATGTCGGGACAAAACATAAAAATTATCAAATTATTATTAGAATATAAGTTTTTTTGGGTTTGTAAATTTTGCGAATAATTCATAATTTGGTCTTTGTGTGGTGCTACTGTCTACTGTCTACTGTCTACTGTCTACTGTCTACTGTCTACTGTCTACTCGGTGGAATCATTTTAGTTTAAAGATAAAAGAACAAGTGTAAGTTTGTTGTGTTCTCATCTGATTGATGTAAAACATCTAAGGCCTTACTCGCAAACACAGAATTCAATCGCCGGCCGACCACCGTAGACGTAACGCTTTTCTTCTAGCCCGATTTTTTTAAAGTTGCAACTCGATGACTTGCGTGCGACGTGCATGACGTATGGGATCCAAGTAGAGCAGGCACGCTCGGCACAACAAACCCGCTCAGAGCGGCAGAAATGAAGACTAAGGAGCATATCTGGCGAGTCTACGAGACGGAATAAGGAACATATGCGAGATGGAAGATGTCGTTAGGTGGGGAAGGCAACCAAGGGACAATGGTGTGCGCGTGTGAGGAGAACGGAATCATCCAGACTCCCCCACATTGCGCCGTATGCCCGACCCCAAGTTGACGACTCCCGGGCAGACCACAAGGCAGAAGAAGAAGACTCGAGGAATAACGACTTGTATTGCACCGTACAGTTAGTACTCTACTTATGTGATTAATTCAATCCATTGGTTTTTGTGTCGAAAAAAATATTTGAGATTTTTTTATACACACTTATATATTGTGTATACTAATGTGTAAAGGCAACTAGCCGTAACTCAAGTTGTGGCTGTTTGGCGTAACACGGCTCAAAGCATTCTTATATCTGGCCTCTATCATATACAATCACAGATGTTCTGCTCTATCTCTTTCCTTTACCGAGATACCTTTGGGCATCCGGGGGAACATTCCCGTTGATCCGGATCATTTTCCCGGGACTGTCGCCGCCCGGAATGGGCCCCAGATAAGGGTTCAGCTGAAAGAAAATACAATTATTTTTTTGACATCTCGACATAAATGAAGAAGAATTTTCAATTCATTAAAAAGAATAATATCTTCATTACAATCAAATATTTAAGGCGTATACATTAAAAACGTAAATTACAAAGCGAGCGAGAAGACTCTGTTGAAGATTTCCCCACAGGCATTGTTCAGCAGATCTTCCTACAGGCATACAGGCTAGCCATCGGCAGGCTGGTCCTGTGTATATGAACGGGAACACGGGGACCGATAATGAGTGATGAGTCCGCAGGGGTGCTGCTGTTCATCGACGAGGCGGACGCGTTCCTGCGCAAGCGCTCGTCGGAGCGCATCTCGGAGGATCTGCGGGCGGCGCTAAACGCCTTCCTGTACCGCACCTCCGAGCAGAGCTCCAAATTCATGCTGGTGCTCGCCTCCAACACGCCGCAGCAGTTCGACTCGGCCATCAACGACAGGTGACCATTCATACACACGTACAACCTCTCATAACTCTCACTCGTTAACCCAAACATGGAAATATGATGACGCGTTCCGGGCGGAAAGAGAACTCAATTTTTCATTTATTTTTTTGAACATTTATTCAAATAAAATCATTTAAAATTGTTAGTAAAAACTTATTAAGGGAAACTATATAAAGGAATATAATTTAGATTTAAAAATAAAAATATGAATTTATGACAAATAATCAATCCCTTTTGACTAGACTGTTTGAAGACGTTTTTGCCAACGCCTCAAGCTTTGGCGAACATGTGTTACAGCGTTATTATCATTGAATAGGTTAGCACGTAGAACCACCTCCTTAATAGGGTGGTGTAATGGTTAGCGTGTTTAGCTACCGTGCTGGAGGTCCCGGGTTCGACTCGCAACAAGCTCGCGTAGAACCGCCGCTCTAAACCAGTGTTCCGCCGCGTGTGTACCGCGCCACACTGGTGTACCGTCGTGATAGTCGGTGTGCCGCGGTAAAAAAGCCGATCGGACATTAAAACTGAAATTTTCCAAAACAGCTAGCACGTTTTTAGCTGCGTATAAAAAAAGAATATTATTTTACCATTTGTTACCTATTGCAATTATTTTACCATTCGTCACGACTCGTGTGAATTGGGCTAAAAAACTCTGACTACCATTAAATAAAAAACTCTGACTACTATTAAATAAAAAAAAGATAATGTTGACCATTACGGAAGAGATGAGAGCGGCCGTATCAACAATTGCTCAACATTTTTTATTAATGATTTACTTAGTAAATACCACCATTTCTTAAAATCCACTGTGACACGTGTTTCGATGCATTCCGAATCATTTTCAAACACCGTATGTATGCATCGAAACACTTAAAACACGTGTCACAGTAGATTATAAGAAATAGTGGTACTTACTAAGTAAAACATTAATTAAAAATGGATAGATTTTACCACACAGTGACTGCCGAACCTATTATTGAAATAATTGCTCAACAGTTAAGCGGGCTCAAATTTCGCATAAAACATGTTTTATATGTTTTCGCGTTATATTAATTTATATAGTTTTTTTAGATAATGATTTTGAATGACTTGTCTGAGACATTACTATCTATCATTAGAATCCTAACTGCCCATCAAACCTCCTCCCTCTACCTATACCTCTACCTAAGTCCTATCTACCCTCTGATTGCAAACAGCTATATATGGTATCAAACGTTTTGACCAATATCACTAGTCTGTTTTAGGTCGGTCGGAAGATATTGCTTTTTAGCAATAAGCCCGCCAATGTACTTTTTTCTCATCTGTACATGAAGTTTAAATAAAATAAATATGAAATAAACCTTGGTGTACCTGTAAAATTGGTTGATTTGGCGGGTGTACGTAACTACGCCTCGCGCCTGATTCCAGGTTGGACAAGATGATCGAGTTCGGCCTGCCGGGACTGGAGGAGAGAGAGAGGCTGATCCGCCTGTACTTCGACAAGTTCGTGCTTCAGCCGGCCGCTGAGGGCCACAGGTAAATCCACAATTGAGGAAACACTTGTTTCCATCTTCAGGTCTGAATAATAAGTTGAAGGTGGAAGCGTAGCCTCCGAAATTAGTAGTCATCAATAAACTCGAGTGGTATAAAAACAAGTGTTTCCTTAATCATTTTAACATGTCTTACCGCAAAGTAAATGCCGAAACAATAAATAAAATATGACATAGATATTTTTCATATTATTTTTTGACATCTCATCAAAGATGAAGAAGAATATGGAAGTCTGGGCATTTACAGGGCTGACGACTGTCATAGGCTGGTTTTAAATGATCGCTTTACACACGTGTAACATTCTACCCGCGATTGCCAACCACAGTAGAGGAGGTGCAAGGACCGACTGAAGGCCGCGTCGAGTCGCTCCGATTATTGGCATCTGCAGTTGCGTAGATAGTCCCGCGTGCCGGAGACGTGCGTTACGAGTGCGCGGTGGCGTTGCAGGCGGCTGCGGCTGGAGCAGTTTGACTACGGGCAGCTGTGCACGCGCATGGCGGGCGAGACGGCGGGCATGTCGGGGCGCGCGCTCAGCAAGCTGGGCGTGGCCTGGCAGGCCGCCGCCTACTCCTCGCAGGAGGGGCTGCTCACGCGCGACATGCTGCTGGACATCTGCCGGGAGGCCGTTCTGGAGCACCGCCTCAAGGTACGGACCACTTTGTCTATACTGATCTTTACCAACTTAAATTTATCTTTTGTATATTTAAAGCGTTGAAAACTTTGCGATATGGTAATAAACCTCTCTCCTTATCATCCGTTATCCACTTTTATAAGCACTTATTCGTGTCTACCGGTCTCGGAAGGATCATTCCATCATCAGGTCATTAAAGTAAATTACTCGATTGGTTACCACAATGGTGTCCGTGGTTAAGAGAGCGTCAGTACAGTGGTACTTTTGGGTTCTGTGCGATGTTGTATTTGAATGTTTCGTATGCAGATGGACTGGCTGTCGGCGGAAGAGCGGTACCACGGGATGCAGCAGTACCTGGAGCCCGGCAAGCCGGAGCCCAGCCACCCGGAGCCCGGCCACCCGGAGCCCGGCCACCCGGAGCCCGGCAAGCCGGAGCCCGAGCCCGAGAAGGGGGGCAGACCCACCGACGCCCCCGACAAATGACAGAGGATCACTCTCAAGCGGCTGAACATACATCTGGACCTGAAGAAATCAAGCTGAACCTTATGTCGATCGAACTGAGCATTTTTGCAAATGAAAGTGAACCTTTTTGATATCAGACTGTACCATTTAGATATCGAATTGGCCTTTTGCAGGTTGAAGCGAATCAATCTTCCAAATCGAACTGAACCTTTTTGCAAATTGAACTGAGCATTTTTGCAAGTCAATGTGGACCTTTCTGAAAATAAAAGTAAACCTTTTTGATATCGGACTGTACCATTTAGATATCAAATTGGCCTTTTTGCGAATTAAACTGAACCTACAATTTATATTTGAAGCAATAACTGCGTGATTTTCCATTTTATAATTAAAATGTAACTTCGTTTTAAAATCACTATAAATATTTTATTATAATGTCTTATCAGTTTCGATGCTAACCGCTTCTTTATCAAGACTGATTGATACTAAAATACCATCGACTCTCCTTTATAGACTAAATGTATTACACACACGCAACAGAGGACCTAAATTAGATTACTTACTAATATTACAAATTAAAAAAGCAATCAATAATAATTCAAAGTAATAAGTACACAAGTAAATGATTTTTCTAAAAGTCCGTTATTAAATATGTTTCCAATCCCTCAGCATCCCTGATCCCTTTTGGCTGTGACTGCCAATCAACACCTCGCCTAGCCGTCTAAATATTTAGAATTTTGTTAAGTAGATAGTGTTTTAGTATTAATCAGTCTTGATAAAGAAGCGGTTAGCTCGGAAACCAGTAGACATTATAATTCAGTTATAATAAAATATTTAAAGTGATTTTAAAACAAAGTTATGTTTTAATTATAAACTGAACATTTTTGCAATGGGTGAAATCACAGGTTTAACCCTAGATAACTAAACATTCGTCCGCGCGACGACGCCCCTCTCCGAGGAACTCGAGTGCACTTACTTCCCCGCGCCCCGCACCCGCCAGGCTTTGTTCACCTTCCTGATTGGTGCGAATAGTTCATCGACCATCGATATCAGCAAATAGAGCCGCCAATAATTTAGCAATTTTACCAAAATTAAAATAAGTCCATAGTTTCTGTGACGTCATTCATTACCAACTTACGAAAACAACGTATTTACGAAGGTGAATTTTCCACAAGACAATGTTGAATAAAATTATGATAACTATCGGCTGCTATAAACACTTCACGAGTCTAATAAAATCCTTTACAGGTTGAGTTTGTCAAAGTAGATGTTCCTCCCGTCTGATGATGAAGTCCGCCTGACTAGTAGTCCGCCTGACTAATGTATAGTTACCACGTATCTACAAATATAGTTTAGTTAAGAACATGTGTGTGTTTGTCAGGATTTGGAGGGTTCGGTTAGATTTTGGAAAGATCAAAATTATTATAATATTAGTGATAAATTCGCGCCCCCGCTTTCAGACTATGACAATTCAAAACCAAGAATTCTCAAAGTGATTGCCTTGCGTATCACGCAGCATTCACCGCTCCGCCTCGTTTTGGACATCTGTCTGTTGTGTGCGAAACGATAGGCGAGTGAGGATGACGTGAGCGAAGGAGCTAAGGGAAAGGATACGCAGGAGGAACAGTCTCTATGCTCAAGTTGTCGTAGTCTGAAAGTGGATGACATATCGCGGTACAACCGATCTGAACAACACCCAATTTGTAACACTACATCGGCTGGTTTACGTGATCACTATACACATGATTGCCATCCATATTCCCGTCTCAGTTTCTTCATCTATGTTGAGATGATACACAAACATTACTTTCCTACTCCTGACCCGACCATGCCCGGGTATTTGAGATACTCGATCTTGCCAAGTTTTCCTCGGTCTTCCTCTGCTCCTATTTCTAACTACATTAGTCTCATAAACTTATTGTTTACCATTCTTTCCTCATTCATTGCTTCCACGTGTCCAAAATATATCAGTTTCTAAAGAAAGGTAAACCTTTCTTAATTTTATCGCTAATGCTTATCTCTCAGCCTTGCATTCTTTCCTTATATCACCATTCAAACATTTATTTTACATGTTTCGCCGCACATTCCTCTGAGAGATTGCTTTTCGACTGCATACAGTCACCATCTCTCATCCTTTAGCCTACACGCTCAAAGGAAGGATGAAAGAAGAGTAAACGCTGTCGAAATGCGCTCCCTCAGACGAACGTTCGGAAAATCATTGTAGGACAGAATTAAAAACGAAGATTTAAGAAAGGAACGTAAGGCTGAACAAGGGACGATTGTAAAAATTAAGAAGAGTTCTTTAAGGTGGTATGGACGTGCGGAGCGAATGGCTAACGAAAGAATGACTAGGAAAATATATGTGGCGAATGTGAACAGAACGAGGACAGCCGAAACAGACTTCAGATCAATCGGAACCGTAGTCAAAGTCTGCGTAGTCAGAGGGCATGTATGGATGTGAAGGAAGCTAGGAGCGTGTAGAGTTGTTCAGTTAGCAGTTGTCGCGATATGGCCGATGGCGCACTAGTTGTAAGTGGGCAGGCGCCGGTGGTGGTGGCCGAACAACGTGATATTTGACCCGCATTTCTCCGTTGTCGGGATGCCGGTGCATTTTCAAATCGTTGTCAATGTTTTCGACGCCCTTTTACCCGTATCGTAAGGAAACGCGACGCTGTTGAAAAGTGCCGACATCCCGGTTCCTTGTTACTGCTCTAGAAATAGACGAATGTTAAATTTATTGTTTTTATATGTTATTAGTTACCTCAAATTGTAATTTGCAATATATTTTTATAAACACCTCGCCTTTTTTATTTCATTCCTTTGTTACAAATACAGCCTTGGCCAAATGTATTAGGCACCCCCTACAGAATTGGTTTATGTCTTGAAATATGAATGCTCGCAATCTTTTCAAATTGTATGGTATTTTGATGGATTTTACCTACTACTTGTTACCTGCTATCCCGGCCCTAGGCAGTTAGGGGCGCGCTTTATTCAAAAACTCTCTTTTTACTAATTTCAAGGGTCAGTTTTATAAGTGAAACATTTCTCTCCAGTTATATTAATCTTAGGAGCGCACTGCGATCACGCACCGATCCGAAGAAAGAAGGCCAAAAGCACAACCCAATCATCTATTCTATCATGCTGACCGGACTGCTGGACGGTAAAATTCCCGTAGTGCACCAGCGTCCATAGTCTGAAACCAGTCAGTACTTAGGCTAACATCAAATCAAAATGTTCTTTATTTAGTTACATGTCCGGGTACCCTTCAAAATGTGGGAAGGGAAATGGATAACTAACATAAACTATCAGAAATGTTCCTTCTTCGACTCCTGTACGCCAAATATCTCGCGCCGCAGTACAAAGTACCGCGGTACCGCAGGTGCTGGTGTCAACTATATATACTGTCTCTGGGTGCCTTACCGCAGCGTCGCCGGCTGCGACCAATCTTGGGGTTGAGGGCAATGCGCACAACTCGAATGCTAAGTGGCACAAGAGTATTTGAGTCACTAGAAGACTATTCGAGGCATGCCCAGCGGCTACTGTCAATCCTGTAAATGTATTAGGTACTTATAACCGAATAATAACAAGTTATTAGTAATTTAGATTTATTGATATTTTTAAACGTAACAATTTCATATTTACAAATAATGTCATTAAGAATGGAACATTTTTGAGCGGAAAATGTTGTGGAAATATATAATGCGCCCGACGGAGCGCGGGGGGGGGGGGGGGAGGGGGGGGGGGAGGGGGGAGGGGGGAGAACCGCCGGCGCACTCGCAGAGTGGCAGTTCCCGCTTAGGGATAGTTCAGCTTCGCGGGGGACTGACTTTCCTTGCTCTCGATCTGGGCGATCAGCTCCTGTCGGGATTTCTTGCTGTCGCAGGCGCAGTTGACGAGCGCGGTCAGGTGTTTGACGGAATACTCGGGGTGCTGTCGGATGAACTCGCTCAGGTCCGGCTTGGTGAGGTAGTACGCCTTCACGTACGCGTCCACGTACTCCCGGTGCGGGACGGGCCGCAGCCCGGACACCTTGCCCAGCTTGGAGAGCAGCTGCGTGTAGTCCAGCTGCATCAGCCCGCGCCCGCTGTCCGAGCAGCGGGACACGTTGGAGAAGCCCTCCACGAGCGTGCGCACCGCGAACTTGGCCACCGCCGCCCACAGCGCGTCGCGGGCGGCGCCGGACACGGCGCCCGCGCGCGCCTGCTCAAGCCGCATGGAGAACAGCTGCAGGTCCCGCAGCGCGCGCTCCACGTACGGGCTGTGCTGCGACACCACGCCGCGCGCCTCCCAGTCCACGCGCGACATGGCCACGAGCACGGCGCGCGCGTCGAACGCCCGCGAAGCCACGCACATGAGCACGGGCACGCGCACGTCCGCCGCCGCGGCGACCGTCTGCTCGAAGAACGTCTGCAGGATGATGCGCTGGTGCGGCGACACGAGGCTCTCCAGGTGCGGCTGCAGCGTCTGCAGCTGCCGCGCCAGGAACAGCAGGCTCTCCACGGCCACCGCGCGCTCCGCGAGCCCGTGCAGGTTCTCCGGGTTGTCCAGCGCGACCTGCGAGCGCGCCGGGCGGAGCGTCTTCCGGCACCGGGTCTCGTCCGCCGCGTCCTCGGGGCCCTCTTCGCGCTCCGCCGATATCAGATTGTTCCCGATCCTCTTGAGCGCGGAGGTCAGCTTGGGCGAGTACAGGGTGGTCGAGGACACGCTCAGGTCGGAGGCGAAGAACCGGTGGACGCAGTACAGGTAGTAGTCGAACATCTGGCTCATCAGCATCACCACCTCGAACGAGATCGGCCGGAGAAAGCGACACATCTGCAGGTACTGGCCCCAGTCGCGCAGGACCGTCAGCGTCGCGTTGGTGACGACGACCGGCTCCGGCCGCCTCGTCCTCGACGGCCGGTCGGCGTCCGGCGCGGGACTCTCGTCGATGAAGTCTCTCGTCAGCTCCTCGGGTTCGTCGTCGTCGTCGGACGGCTCCGACGGGGTGTCGGATCCGCCGAGATCGAGGTCCGACCCGTCGTCCCGGGCGACGCTCTCGTGGCGGAAACTGCGGAAGGGGGTGTGTCGGCGGGCGGTGGAGAAGTAATCGCCGCCGTCCGCGCCGTCTCGGGAGCGGGCGGAGGAGCTGGCGTCCGAGGAGAGGGTCCTCGTGGTCGCCGAGGAGTACCGCGACTCGGGCTCGGCGCTCCCGGCGTCCCGGAGGGCCTCGATGCGCCGTTTGATGTTCCGGAACTCCCGGAGGTGCAGGACGGTGAAGCCGGACTTTACCGGACAGATCTCCCAGCCCTCGTTCTCCAGGAATATCCTGAGGACCTCCATGCGGCCCGCGTGGTAGTTCCCGAGATAGGTCAGGCTCTGCGTCTTGACGAAGGTCCGCAGGCACTCGGACGTGTCTCCGCAGAACTCTTCGGCGACTTCGACGAGCCGTTTCAGGATCCCCAAGACGCGGACGAACTTCTCGAACGGATACCGCGGCAGCCCGGACCGGACGAGGTAGACGGACACCTTGGACTGGACGTCGTGCCAGATGCGGAGCAGCCCGTTCCGCAGCTTCTGCCGGACGTACTCCCGGTTGACGTTGGCCTCGAACTCGGAGGCGCTCCCGTCCGCGCCGGAGGCCTCCTCGTCCCGGCGCGCGTGCCAGTCCACCACGCCGCGGTAGCTCGCCATGACGGCCCACAGGCGGTCGCACAGGTCCAGCAGGCACTCCACGGCGCTCGCCTCCTCCGCGGCGCCGCACAGCTCCTTGAAGTCGGCGTGCTCCGGGGAGCCGCGCCCCGCGCCGGCCCACCGGTACGCCCTGACGGCCTCCAGGGCGGACACGTTGACGGCGGAGGCGAAGTGCATGTGCAGCTGGTCCATGGCAACCTGCGTCTTGTCCAGCAGCGAGTACGCCCCCTGCAGCCTGGAGTAGGTCTCCGCGTCGTAGCGGAAGCAGACGCCGGCCAGCGCGCCGTCCAGGCGCTCCTCCGCGAGGTGGAGCGCGTCGCGCAGGCGCCGCTCGAGGGCCGCCGCGCACTCGAAGTGGCGGTGCTCGGCGGCCGCCTGCTGGGCGCGAAGCAGCAGGCGCACGGCGTCGTCGTACCGCCGCTCGCGCACCAGCGCCTGCGCCTCCTCCTCGGCGCGCCGCAGGCGGCCCACGAGGCGCAGCGAGCGCAGCAGGCCCTGGGCGAGCTGGCGCTTGCGGAAGTTGGCGAGGATGCCGAAGCTGCTGGCGGTGAGGCCGGCCTCGGCCGCGCGCAGCTGCCGGCGGCCGGCGCGGCACGTGCGCACGGCTTCCTCCAGCCGGCCGCGCAGCAGCGTGACCTCGCGGAACTCGCCGTCGCAGCGGTCCCGCTGCTGCGCGATGAGGCGCAGCGCGCGGTCGGACACGACCTGCTGCTGGCGCTTCAGGCGCGCGAACAGCTCCCCGATGGCCGCGCGATCGGGCGGCGCGCGCTCCAGCACGTAGCGGGCGGGGTCCGCGTCCGCCGAGAAGTACACCGCTTCGATCTCCTCGAACACCTCCGCGTCGGCCGCTCCGCCCTCGGTGGCCATCGCTCTACTGTTCACGGTCGCGAGACAGCTCATTCTCATTTTCTGGCCACTCTGAAACAAACAAGCGTCATTCATTACTATTACTGCTATTGCAGGTCTGGAAATGCGGTGGGACAGCTCTCAATGTACCTCGCTTATTATTATAGAGAAGGTCTGTCAGGAAGCCTAGATGCTACTGTATCAGGTCTGGGAATGCGGTGGGACAGCTCTCAATGTACCTCGCTTATTATTATAGAGAAGGTCTGTCAGGAAGCCTAGATGCTACTGTATCAGGTCTGGGAATGCGGTGGGACAGCTCTCAATGTACCTCGCTTATTATTATAGAGAAGGTCTGTCAGGAAGCCTAGATGCTTCTGTATCAGGTCTGGGAATGCGGTGGGACAGCTCTCAATGTACCTCGCTTATTATTATAGAGAAGGTCTGTCAGGAAGCCTAGATGCTTCTGTATCAGGTCTGGGAATGCGGTGGGACAGCTCTCAATGTACCTCGCTTATTATTATAGAGAAGGTCTGTCAGGAAGCCTAGATGCTTCTGTATCAGGTCTGGGAATGCGGTGGGACAGCTCTCAATGTACCTCGCTTATTATTATAGAGAAGGTCTGTCAGGAAGCCTAGATGCTTCTGTATCAGGTCTGGGAATGCGGTGGGACAGCTCTCAATGTACCTCGCTTATTATTATAGAGAAGGTCTGTCAGGAAGCCTAGATGCTTCTGTATCAGGTCTGGGAATGCGGTGGGACAGCTCTCAATGTACCTCGCTTATTATTATAGAGAAGGTCTGTCAGGAAGCCTAGATGCTTCTGTATCAGGTCTGGGAATGCGGTGGGACAGCTCTCAATGTACCTCGCTTATTATTATAGAGAAGGTCTGTCAGGAAGCCTAGATGCTTCTGTATCAGGTCTGGGAATGCGGTGGGACAGCTCTCAATGTACCTCGCTTATTATTATAGAGAAGGTCTGTCAGGAAGCCTAGATGCTTCTGTATCAGGTCTGGGAATGCGGTGGGACAGCTCTCAATGTACCTCGCTTATTATTATAGAGAAGGTCTGTCAGGAAGCCTAGATGCTACTGTATCAGGTCTGGGAATGCGGTGGGACAGCTCTCAATGTACCTCGCTTATTATTATAGAGAAGGTCTGTCAGGAAGCCTAGATGCTTCTGTATCAGGTCTGGGAATGCGGTGGGACAGCTCTCAATGTACCTCGCTTATTATTATAGAGAAGGTCTGTCAGGAAGCCTAGATGCTTCTGTATCAGGTTTGGGAATGCGGCGGGACAGCTTTTAATATTACTGCTACTACTACCGCCATTCCGTTTCTCTGTAGGGGGTAGGCAGGGAGGACCGAACGCCAGTCTCCTAGCTTCCTCAACACCCATATATACATATGTATGCGCATTTCAAGTATTTCTTAGCCATTCTTGTTTCCTTTCCCTTCTTAATTCTTAATCATTCTCTCGTCATCCATTCGATCTACACGCCCAAACCATCTCAATACGTCTTCGTCATTGATATCTCAACAAAGATGAAGAAGCATTTGGAAGTCGGGATATTTACAGGGCCAAGACGTGTCCTGACCTACCCGTGATTGACAACCACTCGCGTCCTTAATTTGTTGGATAATGCTTATCTCAGCCTTGCATTCCTTCCTTATCTCGCCATTCTACGCGCATTTGTTGGAGAGATCGCATATTGACTATATTCAGTCCTTTTCTAGCCAACTTCATGCCTCGGGCAACGATAGATAGAGGTTTCACGGTAATAATATTGCCTTTAGTTGCACGGGGAGTGCGCGGGGAGTGCGCGGGGAGTGCACGGGGAGGGCACGGGGAGGCCAACAGCGGATGAAGAAAAAACCCACAATTTGCCCATCACCAAAACTTGGTCTAAAAGCGGACCTACACTATTCCTCCGATAACCCGCCGTGTACAATTTAAAATACAACAAATAATAACACTGGCCAACAATGAAATGTTGATGACTGATTTCCAAATCGTTAATCTAAGTTAATCGTTCTTATTCAAAGTCTATATCATATATATGGTCACAAGCTTGTATCACGTCACCATTTCATGTTACAGCCATATTATTGTCTGCATGGACCCCATACGTTGAACTTATTAAAATTGAATACGATAGCATTATATGGTTTTATATATTTATACATAAATAATAATATAAACTTTAGTCAATATCAGAATTAAAAATATCCATAACAAAAAAATCTGACGTGCTACATTTTTTTGCCTTCGTTTTTTAATTCAGCTATGCAAAGTGCATAAAGATCAGGTATTTTCATGCCAGTTACAAAATAAAAGTTGGAAATTGTTGGCCAGTGAAATTAGAAACGGAATACAAATGACGTATCTGGAAATTTTACCTAAAAATCAACGACAGCTTCCGCCGCTTCACACTTTGGTCCTTCAAATAATATTACAAACCCAAACGATATTACTGCGAGACATGTTTAAATAACTGAAATGCAAGCCGTTTTTTCTTATAAATAAATAAACTTCACAACCTCCGACTGACAGCGATTTCGCTCGGTTGACAGCTGCTGTTAGGGAAGTGCGTATCCGTGTTGACGAATCATCGATATCAAATCGCAGGTACCTACCCGTCGAAGGTGGAAACATTACGGAGCTAAAAACTTCCGCGCGTTCCGGTAATATGTATTTTGTACACCATATTAAAATATGATTTAAAAAAGGGGAAAAATGTGAAAATTCCTAAATGTTGCTTTTATTGACTAAAGTTGAGGATGAAATGTATCAATGTTGTAATGTTAGCTCTGGTAAGTACCTAAAAAAGAAAAAAAAATGAGTCGTAAGTATTCGCCGTAGCTAGTGTAGCGGTACAACCATCCCAGATGGCGTCTTGTGCGCAACTCAAATAAGATCATCTGAAGCATGAAGACGCGTGCGGGTGTACAGTGCGGCACGCACGCGTAACTTTAAACATAAAGAGTAAATCCACTCACGAGTAGGCGTAGGCTTTGAAACTTAAAAAGTGAAGCCTAAGTAGGGTCATGATAAGCGGTGTTGCATAAGCCGTAGCTAGATTTCAGAGTCACTTGGACGTTAGGTAATTAAAAAAAAACATACTCTGAGAAACGTTTGTGTATTGGTAGTTCTATCCCCGATTTATTTTACAATTTATTTATTTCCGTCGCTGCAAATTAATAACTTTATGTTATAAAACTTTTATGTAACACGTAATTATATTATTATGAAAGAATCCAAAAAAATTCTGAGCCCGTATATATTATATTTTATATTGATATTTTCATTTTTAAACTCGAGTTGTAGTAAATACATATCACCGGGAAGGGAAGGTTAACCAACTAACTAACCACCCCTTATCCGCAGAGGTAGGCAGAGAGAATACAACGCCATAGCACTCTGTCTTTGCAAACATTCCACATTCATGCATCTATTCGTACATACCGCCGATTATTACGGCTCTTGACCCGGCCGCTTTCAAGTATTTGACGATCAGAAACTAAAATCTGGTGGTGTCGAAAGCGTAATCGGAGGGCGTGTATGGTTAGATGTATGATGTGAAGGAGGCGAAGAGTGTGTCTCTGTGTAGACAGAGGTAGCCCTGCGGGGATGATACTTAGTAGTAGTAGTAGTAGGTAACTACATATTATCCGAGGATGATAATATTATCGATATTTTAAAAATCGACAACCGCTCCCAACAATATACTGTCAATTTAATTGTTTGACGTTTATAAGTCGACCGTAGATTATAGTACAGCCATACAAACTTATCGGTAGACTCGGTGAGGGCACTACATTCCACACAGTGCTGCCCGTCATTCAAAACTATCCCGAATTCTGGTAAATGAATTGTTTTGTGTTTAGTAACAAAATTGATTAAAATTTATAATAAACATATAAAAATAATATACATTTAAATGTATATATATATATATATATATATATATATATATATATATATATATATATATATATATATATATATATATATATATATATAATATATATATATATATAAATATATATATATATATATATATATATATATATATTTATATATATATATATATATATATATATATATATATATATATATATATATATATTTATATATATATATGTATATATATATATATATATATATATATATATATATATATATATATATATATATATATATATATATATATATATATATATATATATATATATATATATATATATATATATATATATATATATATATATATATATATATATATATATATATATATATATATATATATATATATATATTATAGTATAAAATAGCTACTCGGCATTATCAGGTATGCAAATACTTGAAAGTGGTCAAATACTTAAGTATGTATGAGGAGATGCATGAATATGGAAGAGATGAAGAATGTTTGCAGAGTAATATGACGTCCTAGTCTCTCTGCCCAACCCTGCGGAGATGGTAAGTTAGTTTTTTTTTAAATAACTAACCGACCATTATGCCACTTCTCCGCAGAGGTATGTTGAAAGATAAAAACGCCACACCAATCTGATTTGAAGACAACCTAATAAATATAAGAGTGAAATATCACTCATAAGAGTGACGAAAGAATGGTTAAACAAATAAATGAGGCGAATTTAGTTGGAAAAAGAAGTAGAGGAAGACCAAAGAAAACTTGGCACAATCAGGTATGTCGATTACTTGTAAGCGGTCGGGTCAGGAGAAATAATCGTCGAGTATGTATGAGGAGGCGCATTGTGGAAGAGGCGAAGAATGTTTGCAAATCAGAGTTGTGTGGCGTTCGATTCTTTCTGCCTACCCTGCGGGCAAGTGTATCGTGAGAATGGATCTTTGTCAGACGGAAGGAATATCTAATTTAACATACTCAACCTATAAAGGATTGTATTAGACTCGTGAAGTGTTTATAACAGCCGATATTATCAATATTTTCGTTCATCATTTTCTTTTGGATAATTCGCATAAAAAAACGTTATTTTCGTAAGTTGGCAATGAATGACGTCACAGAAACGATGGAGCTATTTTAATATTGGTAACATTGCTAAATTATTGGCGGCTCTATGTGTTGATGGTCCACCCTTTTCCTTTCACTTACATAATTTTTCCGAATCTATTTCAATAGTCAAAGTTGCACACTTTAACTGCTTTACGAAATTTTTCGAGATTGCCTTAAATTGGCAATACTGAAGAGCGTGCGAACGGATATAGTTCACTGTTTTTACAACAACATGCATACATCCATAAATATTATGGATGTATCAAACAAATAAATTATATAGATGTACACCCTTGGTGTACATCTAAATAATTTATTAAATCTCGGAAAATTATTACTTTGTACTATGGCAGCCCTAATTAATACTAACCATGCAATCTGTTTTACCGACATACAGAATGGCGCCGTTAGTTTCAATATTTGTCGTTTTACACGTAGCTCTGTCAGTTTGTATCCGCGCCGCGCTGAAATGCACGATACTTAAAAAGGCAATTATCAATACCATGACTGTCAGTTTGTGCGCGAGTGATTAGATTAGACTTTTCATTAAGTGGTCTGATTTGGTCGCGTAATATTCTGGCCATTGCGAATTCGGAAAACAAATAGATGAAGTCATAAATTCCGTCACAGTCTTATGACTTGTGTTCATTTTGTTGCGAAATACGATTCAAGTTCGAATAAGTGTTATTGTATATATAAGAAGAACAATTTTCCTATTGTTTCAAGTGTTTAAAAGAATAATTTAAACAGCAATTAAGAAAACATGTCGTACGGAACCGTCTACAATCCGGTAAATTTAAATAATAATAACTCACACACGCTAACAATTTAATTAATTGATTTATTCCACATGTTTAGTCGCTTACATTTACTTTTTTATTTATTTAATCCTCCATTGTAGCCTTCCTTCTGACAGCGCTGCAGTATTTTCAAATTTGGGCCATCGACCTATTTTCAGGGTCACATTTCTCTCCTGACCCTAATTGCCGCCAAATTTGAGAGGTGTGGTTATCAATCATGGGTAGGATTGGTGAATGTTACGCGTGTATAAAGTGACGTAAACCAACCTATGATAGTCGTAAGCCCTGTAAATGCCCAGACTTTAGTTTCTGAGGTATCTCTACATGAGAGATTACGGCTATTATCCTCGGCTCTACCCGACCCACTTCCTCCAGGGTATGCTCGGCTACAGCAGTCTACAGACTAGAAGGAATTTGTATTTGATGAGGCATTTCTATCCATTGTTGCGCGGTATGATGGATAATCTTGAAACTATCCGGAGCATCGGTCTGTATGTTCCCGATAGTTAGCTAAGGACAGCGTGGGCATAGATAGTTTCCCATTCCTATATACAGGAGCAACCTGCCGATGGTTATGCCTGCAGGAAGATATGCTGAACAACACCTGTTCCATGTGCCTGAGGGGGTATTCCCATAAGGGATCCTACATCTTCAGCAAGAGTCTTCTCGCTTGCTTTGTAATTTACGTTTTTAATGTATACGCCTTAAATATTTGTTTGTAATGCATATATTAACTTTTTTGATAAATTGAAAATTCTTCATTTATGTCGAGAAAAAAAAGAATTTGTATTTTCTTTCAGCCGAACCCTTATCTGGGGCCCATTCCGGGAGGTGTCAGTCCCGGGAAAATGATCCGGATCAACGGGAATGTTCCCCCGGATGCCCAGAGGTAATTGATTAGTGTACCTAATGTATTGAATATATAGCTCCGAGCATTTTCAACCCTTCCCTCTTCCCTTACGGTGCTAAAAACTCCCGCGTGCGCCGGTCATATGTGTTCTGTATTCCATGTGAAAATGTCATTTAAAATTGGGAAAAATGTGAATATTTCAAAATGTTGCTCTTATTGACCATAGTTGAAGTTGAAATGTAACAATTTTGTAATGTTAGCTCCGGTATTCTGAAAACGAGAAAAAATATACATCGCAAATAACCGCAATAGCTGGCGTAGCGACACGACCGCCGCGCAAGACGATCTGCCCACGTTGCGACATGCGCGTATACTTACAAAGCACGCAACACACACACACACAGAAACGTTTGTGTATCGGTGATTTTCTTCCCGATTTTTTCACAAATGATTTATTTCCGTCGCTGCAAATGAATAACTATATATTATAATACTTTCATGTAATACATGATTATATTACGGAGGAATACTAAATTGTGAGCCCGTATCTATTATATTTTATATTGATATTCTCATTTGAAAAGTGGAGTTGTAGTAAATACATATCACCGGGAGGGGAGGTAGATGAAGACGTTGCCGACGGAGGTTAGAGGTCGAGATAAAATATGGAATAAAGGAACGGATCAAGAGTTATTACTATGGAAATTGTAAAATAGTTTTATATTTGTAATTTTTTACTTATTTTTTTGTATGTATATTAGGTTAAAATAGATAAAAACAATAAAAAGATGTATGTAAAAACACCTCCAGTACGGTAGCCCAGCGTGCTGACCATTACACTACGGAGGCGGACTACGGGTTCGACTCCCAGGGGGGGGGCCAAATAAATATAAGTGATTTTTTCACTATAATATTTATTTTATATTACCCTGGACTGGTACCTGAGGGCTGAAGCGGAGGGCTGATCACCTTTCCTTCATGTATTAACGATCAGGATAAGACTGCATTTATATGATGCAGTGCCCTATGCACCATTGGGGTGTGGATAAGGGTTTGAAGATGTAAAAAGAACTTCCCTGCAAGACACACAGGGGGGCTTGGCGGGTCTCTGCAAAAAAAAAATGTTTATGAATTTTTAAATGAATGTATGTATATCGTAGTCATACAGGAGAAAGTGACCGTGCGAATTTTTACTGAAACGTGATCGTTGACTATTTGATATCTTACTAGCTTAATATTGCCCTGAAAACATCCCAAAGGATTTTAAACTTGGAAGTATAATATATTGACTTGGTAAAAATGCCTAACTGCATTGGTGTTTATTTTCTTGCCGAGCAAAAGTGACTTAAATGGCCCTCCCGAACATTTTTTAGTTGGTCACTTTCTCCTGTACGCCTATGATATATCTATATTTATATGTATATATATTATACATAAGTAGATAACAAATAAATGTTACAATAAATATATAAATGGTACAAAATCTTCACTAACGCTGGAAAAGGAAGTTTAAATGTTTTTAGACGTCTAGAATCAGAATCCAAGCATTAGAATAGAAACCCAAGGAAATTATATTTTTATTTTTGTTGACTAGTGTTATCTTATACATAATTACAAAATACAATAATGTGGGTGTGATTTGCTGATGAGCGTTGGGCAAATCCAAATTTATGGTTTTTGAAATAGAAGAATGTAGAACTGAGTGTGAAATTTTGGTAAATGGGGAAATCATAGAACAGGTCGATGATTTTCTATACTTGGGAAGTTTTTTAGATTTTTGGGTAATATGTCCAAAATTAAACTAGGTTATTGGATTTAATTCTTCTTTTATTTTCTTCCTCTCCGTCTTATTCCTCATTGCCAGAGTCGAGCCATCCGAGCGTTGGCGTTCCTGCCGAAAGGACTCGTCGGTGCGTCTAGCTGTCCATGGGATTCGGAGCATTCGCCTTCGTTTTTCAGCAGCGTAGAGAGAAACCCGCTTTATCTTGGTGTTGTTACTGACACCCGGTCTTTCCAGATTTTGTCTAGCTTAGACACGGAATGTTTGATGGGTTAGCAGAATTCAATCCAAATAACCTTGTTTAATTTTGGATATAGTACCCGAAAATTGTATCCACACCTCGTACAGCGGGACTTGTATAATCCAAACAGCCACTCGCGCCTAGAATGGACATATCCCTTCACCAGAGATTTCTACTTCCTATCTATCGTTCCTCGAATAATTGTTTTCCCTGTGTCGTTTATTTCTTCTACCCCAAATTCAATTCATATAAAAATAGATGGCATTCGTGGCCTTCATTTAAAATGTAATTGTGCCAACTATCTGGAGAGCTGACGGGGCGATGTGCGATGTGCGTGTGCGCAGGTTCGCCGTGAACCTGCAGTGCGGGCCGGGCGTGAACCCGCGCGACGACATGGCGCTGCACGTGAACTTCCGCTTCCCCGAGGGCTGCGTGGTGCGCAACCACCTGCAGGGGGGCGCCTGGGGGGCCGAGCAGCTGGCCGGCGGGCAGCCCCTCGCACCCGGCCAGCCCTTCCAGCTGCTGCTGCTGGCGGAGCAGGCCGACTACAAGGTAACCGACCCTACACCGCCGCACCCGACAACCTGCCAAATCAATTTTAGAGGTACACCAAAGAAAAAAAGTAAATCTTATTTGATATTAACTTATTTTTCAAATTGTGAGCCCGCTTGACTAAGCGCAGTTGTAAGTGTTAACTATTCATTTTTGCGCGGAACACCAACTAATCACCACGGTACACCAACTAATCACCACGGTACACCAACTAATCACCACGGTACACCAACTAATCACCACGGTACACCAACTAATCACCACGGTACACCAACTAATCACCACGGTACACCAACTAATCACCACGGTACACCAACTAATCACCACGGTACACCAACTAATCACCACGGTACACCAACTAATCACCACGGTACACCAACTAATCACCACGGTACACCAGTGTGCCACAGCACACTGGATTTTTATTGATTTATTTTGCCTGTGCTCAGTTAAGTAGGCTCACATTTGGCATTGAACTTAATATGTTAAATGTGTTACCATAATATGGTAAATATGCACCTCTGAAATTTCTTAATTTGGTAGGTGTATCTTGAATATAAAATTTTTGCGGAACTAGGCTCCCTCCAGTGCTGCCGTCAGCTTGCACGGGAAGGCAGAGAGGATGGAACGCCACACTCTTCGGTCCTGACATGTATCTGCCTAGACATGCATATATATATATATATATATATATATATATATATATATATATATATATATATATATATATATATATATATGTATGTATATACATACACATATACAGCCGAACCCGCTTATAACGAGGATGACGGGACCGACTGAATTAGCTCTTATAACCGTTACTCATTATACCCGAGTAAAGGTATTTTTTTCATAAACATACCTATCACGTGAAGGCGTAAAGTATCGGAATAAGTTTAAATTCAAACAAAATACACAGTAAACCCATTACACGTACGTCATATTTTTCTGTCAATCGACTTTTCATATAATATTTGGAAAATCCTCCGCTTCTTTGGGTACAAAACCATTGTTGCAAAGTTTCATCAACATACAATCATTTTGTTCTTAATTTTTTCCAGTCCGTAATGGTCTTTTCAAATACAGATAAAAATACAAAAGGGTGTGAACACTCGGGAGGAATATCTAATTGAACACATTCAACCTATAAAGGATTGTGTAAGACTCGTGCAGTGTTCATAATGGCTGACACAATCTATATTTTCATTCATCATTTTCATTTGCAAAATTCATCTTCGTAAGTTGGTAACGAATGATGTCGCAGAAAGGAATCCACACTACTACTGTAACATACTCTATAAAGCGGATACATAAAGGGATACGCCCCATAACACACCCGATGACGTAAAATTTGATGACCGTCCGTTTTTCGTTTTATCAAAATATCTAAAGTTTAAACCTTCATATCTCCCTTAGTTCCCTACAGATTTCGATAAGAACGTTACCGTCTTGTGATTTTTCATTTTAATTTATTAGCCAATAATAATGCACGATGAAAATTATCCATTGCGGATGATGTAAACTATTTGCAAACTTCAAAATTTTTCACGCCATGTTTTTTTTCACGAGTTTTTTTTCTAATCCTATTTTCTAATTTCATTTCATTTCATGTTTTTTTTCTAATCCTATTTTCTAATTCTGTAATGTTACTCCTTTAGATTTTAAAAATATATATAAAGCTGTATTATATTATAAAAGGAATAAGAATACCCTGCCTACCTCAGAACAGGTATCTCCAAATACCTAGTGAGGATAGAGAAAAAAAAAAAAAAAAAGAAAAAAAAAAAAAGTTATTTCCGCCTTTTTACGAATTGAGAGACATTTTATAATCCGAGGGTTTGTTTTCAACTGACGTGCTCTAGAATTGATCCGTCACTCTCCATCTAGTAATTTTTATTATACATTGTCCATACTAAGCAGGAACGTTTAAAATATGGAAACTATGGTAAAAATCCCCTAAACAAGCGGGACATTCATAAACCAACTTTTTATTTAATTACCTAACATCCAAGTGACTCTAAAATCTAGCTACGGCTTATGCAATATCGTTTATCATGTCCCTACTCAGGCTTCAACTTTTTTCATAGCCTATGCCTACTCGTGAGTGGATTTACTCTTTTAAAGTTACTATAATTTCATGTGATTCGTGAGTGAAAATTCTAGGCAAAAACACTCGCTACAATAACAACAAAGCCAGTTGTTTATTATAATGAAGTGCCGAACCGCCGGTGCTAGTAGGGACCTGGTAAATTCACAAAGCTTGGATGTTTCACGTACATGCAATCCATCCAAATGTGCGGATATTTTTCAGTGTTGTCGGCTTGATAAAAAAATAATAAATAACAGTACGATTTCACTCTGGGTGAGCCACTAACGGGACGCTTTGCTTCAGATTGCCCTGAACGGGACGCACTTCTGCGAGTTTGCGCACCGCGTCCCGCTGCAGAGAGTCTCCTACCTGACCATAGATGGGGACGTGGCGCTCTCCATGATTAGCTTCGAGGGAGGCGACGCCGGCTATCAGGTGACCCCATTCCCAACACCGGACCCTTCACCCCGCGCACGATACATAACCGACTAACTACCCGCGACCAGAGAGAGTGGAACGCCGCACCGCTCTGGCATATAGATGATCTGCGCACTACTGGTGCAGTAAAAATGTTACGACACGCGTGTATAATGACATGAGAACCCCTTGTGTATTGGTGATTTTATCCCTGACTTTTTCACAAATGATTTATTTCCATCGCTGCAAATTGATAAGTTTATATTATAATACTTTCATGTAATACGTGATGACATTACGGGGGAATACAATAATTGTGAGCCCGTATCTATATTTTATATTGATATTCTCATTTGAAAAGCCGAGTTGTAGTAAATACATATCACCGGGAGGGGAAGGTTAATGTAATTTTTTCACATTGCAGCAAACGCCCCCTCCGTATTCGGCCGCCGCGTCCCAGCCCCCCATGGGGTATGCTCCCATGGGGGTCCCCATGGGCGGTCCCATGGGCGGTCCCATGGGCGGTCCTCCGGCCTACGGGGCGCCACAGCAGTACGCCCCGAATCACGGTGAATATTCCCCTCTTCTTACAACAACCTCACACTTCCTGCAGGTGTACATACGCGGGTCTGCCATACAGCAGAGTGACTCCCATCACTGGGCACGTATTACCCAAAGGGTACAGTAGAAACGCTGTCTGCTCGTGTGTGCATAATGCGGCTCTACGGAGTATCTGCGTGTTTACCCGATGACGCTGTTCAACCCTACCTTTGTATTTCAGGTTACGCTCCGGAGAATGCGGCTCTGAGCTACGCGGGAGCCCCCCCCGCGGGCTTCCCTCAGCAGTCCCAGGTTCAACCGCCTTACCGGTTCTAGTAATCGTCCGTTCGTTAGGCAGGCGCCGTGGCGTAGTCGGGTAGACGCTCGATTGCAAAACTGGCGTTGCGGGTTCAATTTCCGCCAATTACAAAATGAATTAGAGAAAGATTTATTTTCAATTGGTCTGGTGTTTGTGATGTATTTCTCGCATTTACCTTCCCTATCCTTACTATCCTTCCTGCGGACAAGCATCTAAAATAGACGCTTTGCGGGTTATTCCTTTAAAAAATATAAAGTAGTGTAGCATCGCCAAACTCGTTCACAAATCTGGGTGTCTTCGTCTTCTGTTCGTGTCGTGCCCTAGTTTCTTAGTCATCCTCTCGCTATCCATTCGCTCCACATGTCCATATCATCCTAAATCCGCACACCACCTTAATCGTTTAATATTATTTGTTGACATCTCAACATAGATGATGAAGAATATGGAAGTCTGGGCATTTACGGGGCTCACGACCGTCTTACGAGGCTGGTTCAACTGATCACTTTACACACGTGTAACATTCACCAATTCTACCCATGATTGACAACCACACTATTCAATTTATTTTTTTTGAATTACCTAACGTCCAAGTGACTCTGATATCTAGCTACTGCTTATGCAACACCGCTTATCATGACCCTACTCAGGCTTCAACTTTTTGAGTTTTATAGTCTACGCCTACTCGTGAGTGGACGTACTCTTTATGTTTAAAGTTACTATAATTTCATGTAATTCATGAGTGAAAATTCTAGGCAAAAACACTCGCTATCATCACACTATTAAAATTCTTGAGGCAGAATAGGGAACGCCAGGATCAGGGAAATATGCGAGATGGAAGATGTCGTTAGGTGGGGAAGGCAACCAAGGGACAATGGTATGCGCGTGTGAGTTGTGTAGTTGCCCACACGCGGCTGTCATGGCTGTCAAATAATTATAAATTGTTTTTCACACTTATATTTATTCAATACTACCCTGGACTGGTGCCTGATGCCGAGGGCTGATCGCCTTTCCTACATGTGTTAACGATCAAGACAACACGGCATTTATATAAAGCAGTGCCCTATGCACCATCGGGTGCGGATGAGGGTTTGAGGAATGAGGAAAGTTGGGTAGGATGGTGGACGCTGCGTGTGCGTGAAGCGGCCACTCGGACCAGTCGACGGCAGGGTGTAAGTCCTGTAAATGCCGAGACTTCCATATTCTTCTTCGTCTGTGTTATGAAGCTGTTTTTGGGTTTTGTATGTCTATCACTCGCTCCTTTCAAGAACGTCATAAATCCAAAATTGACAATTTTCAGTTGTGTACGTTTTCGGAATGCCCGGAAAATGTACTATATCCCAGCAAAAGAGGCATATTTTTAACTTAATATTTACCCGCTACAGGACAGAAATTGTTGTTTTTGCATTTTGAAGAAAAGGTATTGTTTAATTATTTTTTTAAATATACTAAATGTTTTTAAAATGGAGAAAAAACCTTCAGGTTTTACCTAAAAAGATCTGTTGCTCAGAAAAAAGTTTAATAAGTGGCTTGATATTTATTTGTAATATATTGTATTATAGTTTTTAACTTTAAAGACGTTCTCCTGAAAAATCAAGTTTTTTGATTAATGACGTTCTTGAAAGGAGTGAGCGATATATGTTCTGTGTAATCGTTATGTCAAATAAAATTTATATTTTTTGTTAGTTTTTTTTTTATAGTTATAAATATTTTTTTAATTTGATTTAATTTAATTACTAGATAAACATGTAAATATAAATAATGTGTATTTTGGGCCTTCAGGCATAGCCGCTGTTGGACCCAAATACTCACACACTCAAGTTTAATACATTTTCAGTGCGTCCAAATACAAATCTGGATTATCTCCAATTACAGGAGTTATTTTTCACATTATCCGTTGACATGACAACATAGATGAAGAAGAATATGGAAGTCCGGGCATTTACGGGGCTTACGACCGTCGTAGGCTGGTTCAAGCGATCACACGTGTAACATTCACCAATTCTACCCACGATTGACAAGCGCACTATTCAAATGGAAGCGCACTATTTTGGAAGTTCTATATATATGGTGCGTGAATCACTAGAATTTATTGAGACTAGAGACATCTATTGGCGAGATGATCACTTAGACCAGCCCATGATGGTTGTGAGCCCCATAAATGCCCAGACTTCCAACTTCTTCATCTATATAGAGATATCAAAAAATAATGTGAAAATGTTTAACACAATTAAGATACGTTTTAAATTTAAAATACAGGATGATGTTATAATTTTTGCAAATGACATCATACGTCAATCATATTTGACATTTGTGAACTAGACAGCTGCAGTATACAACTGATAAAACGGGCACAAATTTGTACCAACGCTGGTACAAATTTATTTCCACTCACAAGAAAAATAGTATCGGTCCAAATAATGATTTCCATTATTACACAAAACATTTTTTTTATTCGGTAAGAAAAGGTTATTCAGAAACAAAATTGGACGATTGGTTTTGCACCATTTATATACTGCAGCTGTCTAGTTCACGAATGTGATGAGTGAGGGTGATTAATTTTGCGCCACCTGTACAGCACCCGTATGCACAGCACCACTAATGTTCAAAGGCAGATAGCCGCAAGTTAAAAACAGCAGTTTTGGTTAGGAGTCGTAACAATCGGCGGGTATGTATGAGGAGATGCATGAACGTGAAAGAGGCGAAGAATGTGTGCAAGGACAGAGTGGTGTGGTGCTCTATTCTCTCTGCCTACCCCTGCGGAAAGCGGCGTGAGGGTTAGTTAGTTAGTTAGTTAGTTTTGAGATAAACGAGTTTATTTTTTAAAATTTAAACCCTTATCCGCACCCCAATAGTGCATAGGGCAATGCGTCATACAAACGCAGTGTTATTTTGATTGTTAATACGTGGAGGAAAGGTGAACAGCCCTCCGCTTCAGGCACCAGTCCGGGGTAATATTGAATAAATCTTAAGAGTAAAAAATCACTTATATTTATTTGACCCCCACTGGGAATTTAACCCGCGACCTCCAAAACGGTAGCCGAGCGTGCTGACCATTACACTACAGAGGCGGACAAATACTTGTGTCCAAATACTTGTTCTCAAATCTGGATTATCTCGAATTATAGGAGTATTTTTAATATTAGTTTTTAGATTCCAATTGTGTTTATGACATATCTTGTATAGAGTGCCAACCATCAACCACCTGTAGCATAGTAGGAGGCGGACGAGTTAATAGTCAACTTAAAATTATACTTTCAGCCAAGACATGGATCAAATTAATAGAACATTATGAGTGTGTCCATCCGGACTAGTACTTCCTTATTTTCTTCTTCATCTTTGATGAGATATCATAAAAATAATATGAAAGTAACTCCTGTAATTGGAGAAAATCCAGATTTGTGAACAAGTATTTGGACACACTCAAAATGTTGTAAATAAATTATCTGGTCAAATTATAAGCTAAAGTAATAAAAATGAAAACGATATTTTCTGGCATTTCTCATGTGTATGATTATAATCCAGGTTTCGGACTTCACATACTAATATAAGAGTCGCTGCTCAGTAAAAAGCTTCTTTTCATCTCACCAATATGTCTCTAGTGATGTTCTAGTGATTCAAGAACAATGTGTCTAAATTGGTTCATGTATATAGAACTTCCAAGGATTTGAGTACTGTGGTTGTCAATAATGGGGTAGAATTGGTGAATGTTACACTTGCTATGACGATGTCAGCCCCGTAAATGCCCAGACTTCCATATTCTTCTTCATCTTGATGAGATGTCAAAAAATAATAAATTAATACAATTTAGCGGCTATTTGGATAATGATCTCGGTAAATCTCGGTAAAGGAAAGAGATAGAACAGAACATCTGTGATTGTATATGATAGAGGCCAGCTATAAGAATGCTTTGGGCCGTGTTACGCCAAACAGCCGCAACTTGAGTTATGGCTAGCTGCCTTTACACATTAGTGCAGTAGTCTCGGGAGATGTCGGGTAAATGTGAGAGCGAAATCGCCTGGACGGAATCCAACCCGGGACGCTACACGGCGGAAAGAGTTGTTTTTGCATTTTGAAGAAAAGGTAATGTTTAATTATTTTTTTTTTAAATATACTAAATATTTTTCAAATGGAGAAAAAACCTTCAGGCTTTACCTAAAAAGATCTGTTGCACAGTAAAAAGTTCAATAAGTAGCTTCATATTTTTTTAAATATATTTTATAATATTTTTAAACTTTAAAAAACGATCTCCTAAAGAATCAAGTTTTTTGATATATTACGTTGTTGAAAGGAGTGAGCGATATACGTCTTCATATGTAGAATCTGAATAAGTGATTATCTAAAAAATCATAATTTTTGAGCTGATACAATTTTGATCTAGGTGTGCGATATGAATATTCAAGCCTTTTAAGTACCCAGACTTCCATATTCTTCTTCGTCTATGTTGAGATGTTAATATAAATAATTCCCGAGTGGCCTCACCCAGATTTGTGACCAAGGATTTGGACACACTCAAAATATAGTGAAACTGTTATCAATTTGATTTATAATTTAAACAATTATTTTATTTACTGTATTGGAGCCCACCTCCGTAGTGTAATGGTCAGCACGCTCGGCTACCGTTCTGGAGGTCCCGGGTTCAATTCCCAGGGGGGGGTCAAATAAACATAAGTGATTTTTTACTCTTAACATTTATTCAATATTACCCTGGACTGGTGCCTGAAGTGGAGGGCTGTTCACCTTTCCTTCACGTGTTAACGATCAAAATAACACTGCGTTGGTATTACGCAGTGCCCTATGCACCATCGGGTGTGGGTAAGGGTCTGAAGACTATTTTTTCACCGTTAAATATAAAAAGAAGAAGAAAAACATGGCACGATCAGGTATGCCAAATACTTGAAAGTGGTCAGGTTAGGAGTCATAACAATCGGCGGGTATGTATGAGGAGATGCATGAACGTGGAAGAGGCGAAGAATGTTTGCAAGGACAGAGTGGTGTGGCGCTCTATTCTCTCTGCCTACCCCTGCGGGGAAGCGGCGTGATGGTTAGTTAGTTAGTTAGTTATATTACAATAAATACAAACTAGTTTGTAACATTTATTTTAAAATTCTCTAGACTCTTTTCATTCTTCGTACATTCAGGCGTCATATTTTCTTTTATGTCATATCATATTTTGTTTTCTGTACATGAATAAATAAATATATATAGACACCTTATAAGGTATCAAACGTTTTGACCAATATCACTAGTCTGTTATTATTATTTTTTTTAAAAAAGATAAATATTTGTGTTTTTATTATTTCCACAAATACTTCAATTTCATACTATTTCTGTGAGCCTAAGCGGCTCATCATTAGAAATAGGTGGTAGAGTGGCTTCCAACCGAGAAACTCTGAGTTAAGAGCGCGCGACACTAACCACGGGACCACAACCCGACTCTGTTAGTCTGATTTTGGTCGGTTGGAAGAAATTTCTTTTTAGCAATAAACCCGCCAATGTACTTATTTATTTTCTGTACATGAAGTTTAAATAAATACTACTACTACTACTACTACTACCATCACGCCGTTTCTCCGCAGGGGTAGGCAGAGAGGATGGAACGCCACACTCTTCTGTCCTGTCATACACTCCTCGCCTCCTTCACATCCATACATCTAGTCATACACGCCCTCCGATTACGCAGACTTTTGACACCGTCATGTCTCCACGGAGATACTGTGGCAACCCACACATCTACTATGGCAACTTGAATCGAGTGAATAACCGAACACCCTACGGAGCCCGCAACGAGCGGAAACTAGCCCGTCACACTTCGTCACCGCCCGTCCTCCGATCGACACGTATTTCAACTGTTCTCATATTAGAATCGCGCGATTATTCTTAAATATTTCTTGATTGTAATTTTCTAGAACTGAATAAATTTGTGTTAAAAGTAATCCGCTTTCATCTTGCTTCCCTTCTGTTAAATTAAATTGGTATTCAACTAGAAACCATAGCACCAATAGAGGGAAGTGTGAGTGAGGGTATGGTACGTGAGATAAGCATGTCAGAAATAACGAATGCCTTAAAATTAATGCGGAACGGTAAGGCTGTTGGGTATGATAATATTGCTATAGAGTGTGTAAAATGTGGTGGACTGACCACCCTCACATGGATTCACAGACTATTTAAATAAATAAATAAATATATATATGTAATTTTCTCAAATTTCAGGGCTTTGGGTCTAATCCGTACAGCGGTGGAATGCCGATGATGCAACAACAGGTACGTACCATCAGGTTGAACCCGGATTAGGCAGGAGAATGGAGGTGGTTCGGATAAGGAAAAATCGAGATTACTGAAACAAATCATATTATTTTTTGACATATCAACGTATGTAGACGAGGAAGAATATGGAAGGCTGGGTTTTTACAGGGCGTAATGAATTATCGGGTCAAATTATAAGCTAAATTAATAAAATGAAAAGGATATTTTCTGGCGTTTCTCACGTATGTGATTATAATCCAGGATTCGGACCTCACATACAAATATAAGAGTTTCTGCTCAATAAAAAAGCTTTTTCGTCTCACCAATAGATGTCTATAGTGATTTTTGTACAATGTTTCGAAATTGGATCATATATGTATAGATAGAACTTTTAAGAATTTGAGTAGAGTGGTTGTCAGTCAATCATGGGTAGAATTGGTAAATGTTTCACGTGTGTGAAGTGATTATTTAAACCAGTCTATGACGGTCGTCAGCCCCGTGAATGCCCGGACTTCCATATTCCTCTTCATCTTTGTTGAGATGTCAAAAAATAATATGATAAATAACTCCTACAATTGTAGATAATCCAGATTTTTGAACAATTATTTTTACACACTCAAAAAGGAAGACGACAAGTACATTCTATCCGATTTACTAACTAACCGTCACGCCGCTCTCCGCAGGGGTAGGTATAGAGAATAGAACGCCACACCACCCTGTCTTTGCCCGCCAATGTACTCATTTATTTTGTGTACATGAAGCTTAAATAAATATATATATATATATATATATATATATATATATATATATATATATATATATATATATTTATATATATATATATATATATATATATATATATATATATATATATATATATATATATATATATAAATATAGATACCCTATAAGGTATCAAACGTTTTGACTAATATTACTAGTCTGTTGGAAGATATTGCTTTTTAGCAATAAGCCCGCCAATGTACTTATTTCTTTTCTGTACATGATGTTTAAATAAAATGAACGCCTTGGCCTTTTGCGCATGGATTGGTTGCGGTCGCAGCGCCCCAAGGACTCGCTGGGCATGAAGGCGCTCAAGTACGGGGTGCCCCTGGCCGGCGTGGGGCTCGGCGCCTACGCCCTCGGCGGGGGCTTCTCCTCGCACGAGGACGAGCCCGCGGCGAGCCCCGAGCCGCCGCCGGCCGACGACGACGACTGGCTGGGCGACGACTGAGCCCCCCGCTTTGCAACTCGCAGCATTATTCTTTATCTAAAGACAATAACATTGTTTAACCACTTCTTCTTCACGTAAAGACATTGTTATTCTTCACGTGAAGACAATAACATTGTTTATCCACTTATTCTTCACATAAAGACAATAACATTGTTTAACCACTTATTCTTCACGTAAAGACAGTAACATTGTTTAACCACTTATTCTTCACGTAAAGACAATAACATTGTTTAACCACTTATTCTTCACGTAAAGACGTGAAGAATAAGTGGTTAAACAATATAACTTTCTCTGTAACTCATATACCTCATCAAGGGAGCAACTTTTTTCCGTTTTTTTGTTGTTATCATTATGCTAATGCATTATGCGTTACACTTTATTAAACAATATTACACTCTTATTCAATGAAATTTAAACACAAATATTAATTAAAAATATATATATATAAACGCCAGCACTGCCAGACAATATTCTCACACGCAGGACGACCGACATCACGCTAAAATAACTAAATAACCAAGAAAATTATAATAATTTAGCTTCAAATATTTATGAAATTTGGCCAATTAGTTTTGAATTGACTGAAAAAAATGCTGTTTCAGTATTTTGCATTCCCAAGATTTATATAATTGCTGCTTTAATTAGATAACATTTGAAATATGAAGCGTTTGCTTAAATGTGATATATTAACAGTATACACATATGTATATGTGTATAATGTACAGTGAAACCTTTATCTATCTTTCCTCGAATATTCCTTTTCCCGGATGCGTCATTTATTTCTTCTGCCCCAAATTGATTTCTCACAAAAATAGAAGGCATTCATCGTTTGAATTGCCCTGCATATTTGATATATTTTGACTGTTTTTTTACATTCTTCTCAATTTTGTTACATTCAACGACAATATTCCTACGCGTGGGATTGAAACTGTGGAAAGCTCGTGTGCCGCAAGGTTGACGGATACAGCGGAACAGGTGGATATTGATGAAGAGGAGCCGCTGCCTGTACCTTTATTTTCAGAAGCATGCACGCTCTTTGAAAGGTCGCTACTTCGCATGTTCAATAACTGATGCTGAAAACAATATTATCAAAGCCGAAAATATATATTGTTTACTTGCAGAAATAAAACAGTAATAAAACAGTAAAAATAAAACAGTAAAAATAAATACAAAAAACTTCATTTACATCTAAAACTTGTATTCTTCTTAGAATCTTAACCTAGCAACGGTTATGCGGATTGGGAGGACGGTACCTTTACTAAATGGTATCTCCTTGTGTATAGACTCCCTAATCCCGCATTCGTACTTTATTTCAATAGGTCCCTTTAAAAACGATAGATAAAGGTTTCGCAGTATAAACATATACGTACAACTATTTTTTATGGGTATATCGATCAATTTTTTTTTAATATCTTAAAATACTCATTGTGGCTCAGTGGTCAGTATGTACGATAGTTTATATACATACTTCTCTCTTCTTCGTCATTGTCGAGAATCACTAAATAATAATCACAGAGTCACTAAAGAATAAACAAACTAAGGATGTAATAGATAGATAAGGGAAATAGGCACGGGTTTGAAGTAGGCGCACGCAGATTTGAGGAGGCGCACTCCGGACGTAGTTAGACTAATATGTACTTTGTTCTCGTGGCTTTGTTCTTCTCGCTTATTGGGTAATAATGTTGATTTTCTAAAGTTTATTGTTATTACTATTTTATGTGAATATATTTATTGTGATATTACTGGAGGAATAAATCTTTATCACCAAAAATGTTGTATCATTTCTTTTCGTAGAAAATTTCCCCCGAAAAATAAAAAGCATAGTCCAGTACACTAATATATTTAAAAAAAAAATGAATAACCCGCATAGCCTCTACTTCTAGAGGCTTGTCTGCAGGTAGGATAGTATGGATAGGGATGGTAAATGTTAAAAATACATCACTAACACCCGGACCTATTGAAAATAAATCATTCTTGAATTTGTTTTGCACTTGGCGGGAATGGAACCCGCAACGCCAGTTTCGCAGTCGAGCGTCTAACCAGCCTGTCCGAACGATTTTGCTGATGCCAGTTTTGAAAACTCCACCTTCTGAAGTCGTCAGAGCGGGCGCGGCCAGCCAAATTGCATATATTATTTCGAGAAATAAAAATACTTTGTGTTCTGATCCACTCGATGCGTGAATCACACATCGAGGAAAAACATCGCGTTCATTTAACATTAGAATAAAGGAACGTATGAGATTATTATTATATTCGCGGACCACATCTTGTCAAATAATCATTCGTTCAATTTTGAAGACAAGATAGAAATTTTACATTGTAATAACAGAACTAGTCAAATTAATAATTTAGAGGTTTTAGAAATAAAAAAAGCGGTTAAACAAAAATTAAATATAATTAACAATCAAATAAACGTAAGTCAAAGTCCCATTTTTAATATTTTTCCCATAAAATCAAACCCAACCTAAACAGAGTTATCCCCTTCCTCGCTTTTACCCCTCCTTAAAACACCATTACCCCCACCCCTACCCTTTTGAAAGCCAACAACTTGTACACTGTTTCTATTTATATATATATATATATATATATATATATATATATATATATATATATATATGTTTAGTAATAAATTAAACCCTGAAGAAGGCAACAGGTTGTTGCCGAAACTAGTTGGTTAATAAAAATGTGAGTGGATCAGAACACAAAGTATTTTTATTTCTCGAAATAATATATCAATATGATCCACAAAGTTAATGCTTTCAATATTCAAAACAAAACCAAATTGCACCCCGGGCCGCATTGCACCCCGGGCCGCATTGCACCCCGGGCCGCAATTCACCCCGGGCCGCATTGCACCCCGGGCCGCATTGCACCCCGGGCCGCAATTCACCCCGGGCCGCATTGCACCCCGGGCCGCATTGCACCCCGGGCCGCATTGCACCCCGGGCCGCATTGCACCCCGGGCCGCATTGCACCCCGGGCCGCATTGCACCCCGGGCCGCATTGCACCCCGGGCCGCATTGCACCCCGGGCCGCATTGCACCCCGGGCCGCATTGCACCCCGGGCCGCATTGCACCCCGGGCCGCATTGCACCCCGGGCCGCATTGCACCCCGGGCCGCATTGCACCCCGGGCCGCATTGCACCCCGGGCCGCATTGCACCCCGGGCCGCATTGCACCCCGGGCCGCATTGCACCCCGGGCCGCATTGCACCCCGGGCCGCATTGCACCCCGGGCCGCATTGCACCCCGGGCCGCATTGCACCCCGGGCCGCATTGCACCCCGGGCCGCATTGCACCCCGGGCCGCATTGCACCCCGGGCCGCATTGCACCCCGGGCCGCATTGATGACCTCACCAGACATTAGATTATTCATTTTTGTATAACAACAAATTTCATACGTATTGTCCGCCTCCGTAGTGTAATGGTCAGCACTCTCGGCTACCGTTCTGCAGGACCCGGGTTCGATTCCCAGGGGGGTAAGAATAAATATGAGTGATTTTTTCACTGTAATATTTATTCAATATTACCCTGGACTGGTACTTGAAGCGGAGGGCTGATTACCTTTCCTTCATGTGTAAACGATCAAGATAACACTGCGTTTATATGACGCAGTGCCCTATGCACCATTGGGGTGCGGATAAGGGTTTTATTATTTTATTATTATTGTACATAATTTGAATGCAGAGGTAATCAGAAAGTACAAACAGGGTAATTGTGAAGAAAAAAAAACATTACTACGACCATATGGTCGTATATGTCACATGTGAGAACCATCAAAAAATGTATTTGTATGGTAATAAACATGTTGAAAAATGTTAACAATCAAAATTATTAATTAGGATACATAAATCAAACAATTTTATTTGAAATAAAACCAATTTATCAATGGCCACTCAGTGCGAGATTTGAGTTTCTTTTCGCTTAGTTAATTTTTCTAATCTACTTCAATAGTTGAAGTTACACACCTTAACTGGTTTTTGAGAATTTTTGAGATTTCTTAAATTTGCAATGGTGAAGAGCATGCGAACGGACATAGTTCACAGAGGCGAACAAAAAGAGTTTGGATTCTTTGAATCCAAAAAAATGTCATAAAGAAGAAATGAACCGTATCCATTGAATAATTTGTCTTTAGACTCGGTTCTATTAGCGCTTCCTGGCAGATCTTCAAGTTTCCCGACAATCTCCATTCTGAAAACGGTAAGTACGTATTTTAAACGAGTACCTACGCATATTTTATCGGCTACTAAAATGTGATACTTTACAGCCATACAAATATTTATGTTATCCATAGATTAAACATACGTCACAAGTGTCAACTGTCAAAAATATATCGAGTTGTTGACACTTGTATATATATTTTTGTGTTATTATTTGCGCACTTTGACATATCAAAAATGATAAAATGGTACTTTCTTTTCCTTCGTGTGATGGAACCGTAGATTATTCTCGCGTTTTTGTAACCTTTGGATTTTATTTTAGATTTGAGACATTACGAAGACGTTACCCTCGAGATGGATAAAAAAACCGCGTTCGAGTGTAAACCGATAAAGCGAGAAGCGGACGCAGTACCGAGCGGAGAGATCCGATCGGACGCAGATAAAACCGTCACCATTAAACGAGAAAGAAGCGATAGTTTTGATCCGAATGAGAGGGCAAAACAAGAAAATGACGCGCTTTATTCGACGGCTCTCGACAAAGAATCGAACGGGCCGGATGATATTAAACGTGAAGCGGAGACTCGCGATGGTTTTGACGCAAATCTAGAAAACGACGCGCTGAATGTCGACGAGGCATTGAACGACCCGGACGTGCAGCAGGTCCTGAAGGACGGCAACGGGGTGCTGTATTCCTGCAACTCCTGCCGCGCGCAGCTGGACAGCCTGAGGGCGTTCAACGCGCACGCGGGCGCGCGGCCGGCGTGCGCGGGGCGCTTCACGCGCTTCTACACGTGCGCGGTGTGCGCGTACGCGTGCAAGCGGCCGCTGTCGCTGGCGCCGCACCGCGCGCGGCTGCACGAGGGCCGGCCCGGCGCGTTCGCGTGCGAGCGCTGCGCGTACTCGGCGCGCAAGCCGTCGCTGCTGCGCGCGCACCAGGCCGTGCACGGCGCGGCGCCCTTCCGCTGCGAGCGCTGCCCGTACGCGACAGGTCGGCGCGCCGCGCTCGCCGCGCACCGCCGCACGCACATCCCCACCCCCCCCCAGGGGCCCACCCAGCCAGGGGCCCCCCCAGCCTGTCCCGGAGAAGCGACGGCGAGCGAGGCGCCGAGTCCGCGACACTTAAAAGACAATTTTTGAAATTTTCAACATATCTCATCAAAGATGAAGAAGAATATCTGAAGAAGTCTGGGCATTTACGAAGCTGACGACCGTCATAGGCTAGTTTAAGGGATCACTTTACACATATTCTTCTTCGTCTTTGATGAGATGTCAAAAAATAATATGAAATATAACTCCTATAATTGGAGATAGACCAGATTTGTGAATAAGTATTTGGACACACTCAAAATGTTGTAAATAGTTAAGACATTTCACACGGGCCTACGCCTGGTACCGCTGGCGACAGGATTTGACAAATATGTGCACATGGTGGTCTTCAGACCCGTTCAATGCCGGAAGGTATTACTATGGCCGTACCCAGCGGGCTGGGATTTTTTCAACAAAAATAAAACCTAAAAAAAGTATATATAGATATAGAGGATATTTTTTAAAACTTAGCAAATATATACACCGTGTGGCGTTGGAGCTGCCGTTTACTCAGAAAACACGCAGTTCAATTATTCAAGGTTGTCACAACTTGATACAGAAAACACAGTTACTTAGAAATATGATTAAAGAAAACACTTCGTTTTTTACCACTTGAGTTTTATTATACACTACATGTTTCAGAAGTATAAACTTCTATCATTCAGGACATGTTATTATACAGACCTGAATGATGGAAGTTTAACTTCTGAAACATGTAGTCTATAATAAAACTCAAGTGGTAAAAAACAAGTGTTTTCTTTAATCATTGTAACATGTCTTACCACAAAGTTAATGCCGAAACAATAAATAAAATACTTAGAAATATAGCGGAATAAAACTGTAAATATGTTTATTCATATATTTATTTATGCTAACTTAGACTAGAAAAATATTCAAATAAATGTTGATGTTGCACAGAAATATAATTCATTTAAAAAAAACTAGTCGGTAACTCTGTATCAAAGACACATATATATACTGCCAGTGTAAGCTTCTAGAAAGATGACTGTAACTTTGATAATATCGGTAAATTGTAATATTTTAGTATTTATATATTAATTTTTATATCAAACACAGATTTTTCAAGTCTACTAAGTTATGGCATTTTCAAATGAAACTGGTGAAAAAACTGGTGAAACAATTGTCACAATGTGAATTTTTATGTGTTTTTTAATAACATACAGCTTAGAAGACTCAAAAAATCTGTGTTTGATTTAAAAATTAATACATGAATTAAAATGGAGTTCTACAAATTAAACGCCAAATCAATAAAATATATTTATGTATATATATATATATATATTTTTTTTTAGTATTTCTTGATCCTCCTTATAGATGTCTCTATATATTCTAATGAAAAAAATATTCCCATTGGATTTGATATTTGATATTGGCGACAAGCTCAAAGGAATGGGGGTATATAAAGTGTTAAGCCAGTCAGTTGCCAGGTCGTAAGCCCCGGGATGCTCAGACGTCCATCTGCTTTCGTATAAAGAGGTACGATGGATGTTTCACAGGAAGGTGGGACACTTGTGATATTAGCATAATAATACTCGGGTGCTTTATAATACAATACGGCCCGCCGCCGTAGTGTAATGGTCAGCTCGCCCAGCTTCCGTTCTGGAGGTCCCGGGTTCGATACCCCCCTGGGTCAAATAAATATAAGTGATTTTTTACTCTAATATTTATTCAATAATCACCCTGGACTGGACATGAAGCGGTCCTTTCCTTCGTGTGCTTACGATCAAGATAATACTGCGTTTATATGATGCAGTGCCCTATGCACCATAGGGGTGCGGATAAGGGTTTGAAGGATGAATGAAATACAATACAGACCTTTTTCATTAAAAAATGTTTTTTTTCTTTATTAATTTAATTTATCCCAAATTGCACCCGGGCTGCATCGATGATCCAAGGGCCGCATGTCTGTACATTAGAATAAAAAATAATTAAGTGAGTACAATCGGAGTAACTGTGGGAAAAAAAACATTCTTATGACCAGATGTGAGAAGAAAACACACATTGAGCCCATAAATGTATCTGTATAGTGATACACATTTTGATCAATTTTAACAATGGAAATTCTGAATTTGGACACATAATCAAACAGTATCACCAATTTTATTTGAAATAAAACCTATTTATCAATGGCCACTCGGTGCGAGACTTGAGTTTCTTTTCACCGGAATATTCCGGTATGAAGTGCATATATCGCTCACTCCTTTCAAGAACGTCATAAATAAAAAAACTTGAATTTTCAGGAGAGTGTTTTTAAGGTTTAAAATTATAATACAATGTATTCAAAATAAATATCAAGCCACTTATTGAACTTTTTACTGTGCAACAGAAGTTTTTAAGTAAAATTTGAAGGTTTTTTCTGCATTTGAAAAATATTTCGTATATTTAAAAAAGTAATTAAACAATACCTTTTCTTCAAAATGCAAAAACAACACTTTCAGCCCTGTAGCGGGTAAATATTAAGTTTAAAAAATGCCTCTTTTGCTGGGATATAGTACTTTTTTTGGGCATTCCGAAAACATACACAACTTAAAATTGACGATTTTTGATTTATGACGTTCTTGAAAGGAGTGAGCGATATATGCACTTCATGTAATTATACACCACCCGCAATATAATGCTTCAACGCAACATCCAAAATTGGGTCTTTAGGACGTTCTAAAACTTACTCGCGGATAATATATTGCACCGCATGCCCAGAACTGATACAGAAGCATCTAGGCTTCCTGACAGATCTGCTCTTGCTAAGCAATTTTTTTTTTGAACTAAGTTGCGAAATTTATTGAAAATGTGGAACAACATAAAGTTGTATCCCGATTTTACTGTGAATTTACATTTAAAAGCTTTCAATATACCTGTCACTGCCAATCTAAATAATACAAGGCTGTAAGTCCATCACCAAATTTTCTAGAAGTTCCCCAGTGTAGGCAGTGAAAGGGATTAGTGTTTAGTTCAATTAGTCAGCTAGATCCGATCACGACTCGACGTTGGCCGGTACACAGACGCCCGCAACCCCGACCAGCACAGCAGACAGACACGGAACAGTGCAAAGACATTTACAGGAAATGGTCAGTCATCGCATTTCCACTCTACCATTATTATTACTCGCGGATAATGTTTGAAAGAGTCTTACTAAACTGACTCGACTGCCATCAGTGCTAAACGCAGCGGCGAGACTAATTTTTGGAATTTCTAAATTCAGCCACATCACCCCACTACTTCACAAACTACACTGGGCACGCTTCCCGAAGGGTTGAGCTTAAACTGCGCCTGATCATGTATAAATCAATACATAATATGGCTCCACAGTATGGAAGCGAAACATGGAGTTGGCAAAAGAAGGATGAAACTAGACTGAATGCAGTCGGAATGCCATCTCTCAAAAGAATGTGCTACAAAACGATGTATGATAGATGCTCGAATAGGATCGAAATAAGGAAGGAATGCAAGGCTGAGATAAGCATTATTGATAAAATTAAGAAAGGCATGTTCAGATGGTTTGGACACGTAAAACGTATGAGTGAGGAAAGAACGGTAAAACAAATTTATGAGGCTAATGTTGGAAAAAGAAGCAGAGGAAGACCAAGGAAAACTTGGCACAATCAATTTTGTCAGATACTTGAAAGCGGCCGGGGCAGGAGTCGTAATAATCGTCGGGCATGTATGAGAAGATGCATGAATGTGGAAGAGGCGAAGAATGTTTGCAGAGACAGAGCGGTGTGGCGTTCTATTTTCTCTGCCTACCCCTGCGGCGAAGTGGCGTGATGGTAAGTTAGTTAGTTAGTTGATACGAGAAGGTATTTGATCACTTGCTCCTAGTAACGGGACCTACCCACCTCCCGGTATCCCCGGCAACGTGTTATAATATTTAATACTTATTTGCCGTTTCCACGGTTATCCTCAGCAGTCACCTTACGGGGATTGATAACACCATTGATTTTTGATACGGTTTTTAAATTGGTGAAAATGTCCACCAGGCTTCAGCAAGTGTTCGAGGGGAGACGGGGCAAGTTCAAGACTGTTCGTGAACACGATTTCATCTACGGTAAGATATTGCTTATTTACGAGAAGTCTTCCTCTGCTTCTATTACCAACTACATTTTCATTCAATTCAAACCCTTATCCGCACCCAATGGTGCATAGGGCACTGTATCACATGAATGCAGTGTTATTTTGATCGTTAACTCATGATGGTGAAAGGTGATCAGCCCTCCGCTTAAAACCATGAAAGGTACCAGTCGAATCGAACCGGGGACCTCTAGAACGGTAGCCGAGTGTGCAGACCATTTCACTACGGAGGCGGACAACTACATTAAAAAAAAATATTTTTAGTTGCCTAGGAAAATTCTTCTTGGCTATTATGTACAAGGACTTATAGCATATTTAGTTTGTATGTCTTCAAAATGATGGTGGATGTCTAGTTTATGAATAAGGTCGATCCATAAACACAATACAACAGGCACAATGGATTCAGTATCTTGTATCAATCAAGATCTGTCACATAGCTCATTTATTTGTCTCATTCGTCTTGTCATATTTTCTAAATAGGACACCACTAAACTCGATAGATCCTGATGTCCTATTGCCTCTTCAATTCTTGTCGACTGCACATTCTGTTTCCAGTTTAAATCTTTCTTTTTCGAAAATTGGATATATCATTACACCAGTCATGCTTTACTGGCATTAACATATATATATATATATATATATATATATATATATATATATATATATATATATATATATATATATATATATATATATATATATATATATATATATATATATATATATTATATTATCCACTGACACTTCGTGATGGAATTGCATTTTTAATTTATTATTAGATTAAAACCAATATTTTTAGCTTTTCCACTTTTTTATTTGACCAGCGACCGGGTTTCGTCGTTACCGACATCATCAGACTGGGTCTGATGATGTCGGTAACGACGAAACCCGGTCGCTGGTCAAATAAAAAAGTGGAAAAGCTAAAAATATTGGTTTTAATCTAATAATCAATTAAATATATATATGCTTTATATATATATATATATATATATATATATATATATATATATATATATATATATATATATATATATATATATATACAGTATCTACTCAATGAATTAGGGCCACGCAGAATTTCGCGCAATTTCTCAATTCAAACAGGAATAACTCAGAGAAAACCTTGAATAAAACAACATTGAATTTTATTTACACATGAACACTTTATTACGCTTAAATTACGCATATTTTTTCATATAAATATAGTTAGTATTTTGTATTTCCACCTTTGGCAGAAATAACTGCCTCAATTGTTTTTGGCATACTTAAAATGCACTGTTTTATCATGTTTTTTATTTCTTCGTCTTCTGACCAAATTTTTTGAATATTTTTTTTTAGACAGTCTACTGTCGGATTTGGAAATGAGTATACCTTATTTTTTAACATGATCCATACGTTTTCTATAGGATTAAGGTCCGGAGAATTTCCAGGCCAGGGGAGCAAAGGCAGATTTTTGTTAGACAAAAATTTTATTATTGATTTAGCCCGGTGGCAAGGTGCCCCATCCTGCATGAAGGTGTATGGACCTTCTGTTGGGTCGAGTGTGGTAGAAGGGCAATAAAATTCGTTCGAGGACCTGCTTATAGGAATTTTGGTTCATTGTTCCTTCCACGAAAAACAACGGCCCAGGTAAATTGTTAATAATACATGACCATATCATTGTTGCAGGGGGGTGTTTGATAACTTTTATCACACAGGCCTCATTGTAACGTTCCATTGGTGTTCTCCTGATGAATCGACGGCTCTCTGTCACGGCTTCTAACCGGCACTCATCACTAAAGATGACCTGAAAAATAATGAAAATTTAAGTTTAATTCAAACATATAAGTTTATTTACTAAAATGATATGTTGAAAATTCAGTTTAAATAAATACCTTTTTCCAATCATCTACCGAGTAATTTCTATGTAGCCTGGCCCATTTTAATCGATCCGCTTTCATTCGTGGTGTCAATTTTGGTACTTTTACAGGGCGCCTGCATTTCAGATTTACTTCGTAAAAACGTCGCCTCAGTGTTGATACCGATATATTTATACCCTCTTCTTCCAATTTTATTTTTAATGTTTTTGCTGATGCACTACGGTTTTCTAAGGTACTTTGAACGATTTTTCGATCAGTCCTCGGTGTTGTTTTTCTAATCCTACGACAGTTCTTTCGCCGATTGCTGGTGGCGGGTGACTGATTTTTTATTGATTTTGAAATTCTGTCCACTGTTTGACGAGAAACGTTTTCTTTTTTTGAAATTTCTCTATTAGATAGTATTCCTAATTTCAGTAGCACTATAACACTAGACTTTTTTTCCTCAGAAATGTCTTTACTTTTTCCCATTTCGTCCTTTTCAAAAAAAACACTTGTGTTTACAAAAAAAAATTATATTTTATGAACTAAAATTAAAAATTAAGTTTTTTTCACAAGACACGATAACTATATAACCTCTTTGAACAAAACAACAACCAAAACTCAAGAAACTTCACTAATAAATGAGATAGGACTATTTTTTGAACTTTCAACTATCTGTCTACCTGTGCTAATTAGGGACCTTTCTCAGAAAAAGGGTTTGAAATTTTGTAAAGGGTTAAATAATCCAGGTATATTTTACATATTATTGAAAGTAATATACATGATATTAGATATCAATAGAAAACTTAAAGTATTTATGTAAAATAAATATAATAATCCAAAAGATTTCAGAGTATTCAAAAAAATAATGGGTGGCCCTAATTCATTGAGTAGATACTGTATATATATATATATATATAAATATATATATATATATATATATATATATATATATATATATATATATATATATATATATATATATATATATATATATATATATACACATATATATATATACATATATTTGTGTACACTTGTTTCAGATCCGCATTTCGTGGTCTCCGGACAGAAGGACTTCGAGAGACAAGCGAGACAGTCTGCCATGGCCACCGCCCAGTTTGTGAGTACGATGCGTATCCGGGCTAGTGCCCAGCGCACCATCGGGCTCCCGATATACTGTCACGCTGCTCTGAGACCAGTCGACGTTCCTATCAAGCATAATGAGATATGCGTAAAACAGGGATGTGTAATGTCACTTCGGCTGATGAACGAATACACGGATATAATAATAAAATAACTTCTTCTTACTCTCATCCACATCCAGTGGTGCATGAGGAACTGCATCAAATTGATGCGTTGTTAGGTTGATCGTTAATATGTGAAGGCAAAGCGACAGTCTAATATATATATCTGCACGCAGTTGGCATACGAAGGATGAAAATAAAATGAATGCCATCAAAATGCGACCACTCAGAGGAATATGCGTTTAAACGATGTTTGATAGGTGTTTGAATAGAAGACTAAGGGAGGGTAAAATGGAAAGGCTGAGAATAAGCATTATCCATCAAATTTAGGAAAGTGTGTTAAGATGATATGGGCATATGGAACATCAAATAAATATCATATGCGAGGAAAGTACGGTGGAAAAATTGTGAGACGACTATAGATGGAAAAAGATGCAGAGGAAGACCGAGGAACACTTGCAATTGACAAGTTCTTCAAATACTCGGGTGTGGACAGGTCGGGAGTCTAGTCTAGTCAGGTATCTGCGTGTATGAGTGAGATTTATGAAAGTGGAAACGGGAAAGATTGTTTGCAAAGACAGATTATTGTGGCCTTCTATCCTCCCTGTCTACCGCTGCGGTGAAATGGCGTGATGGTTTTGAAAATAAAAAATAAAAATTATCCATAAAAAAGGTGCCCGAATGCCGTTCCACCGCGTTACATGAAAAAAAGCCCCTGTATATATGTATGTACCTGCATATATGTATACCCACACACACACACACACACACACACATATATATATATATATATATATATATATATATATATATATATATCTATATATATATATATATATATATATATATATATATATATATATATATATATATATATATATCAAACAAATGTTTTCCTTTTCAGACAATTCACCCAGTTTTCAAATCGATGTTTAGCGAAGTTGGAAAATATAAACACGTACAAATTTGTAAGTATATATTATGAATTCACTTTATCATTTTTTGACATTTCAATTAAGATGAAGATATCTGGGCATTTACAGGGCTTACGACCGTCGTGGGCTGGTTTAAGTGATCACTTTACACACGCGTAACATTCACCAGTTCTACCCACGATTGGCGACCACACTACTCAAATTCTTGAAAGTTCTTTATATAAAATCCAATTTTTGAAACATTGTACGAGAATCACAATTTTTATTATTAGTGACATCTATTTAGTGAGATGAAGAAGCTTTTTTATTGAGCAGAAACATATTTGTGTGTGAGGTCCGAATCCTGGATTATAATCACATACATGGGAAACGCCAGAAAATATACTTTTCTTTTATTTTTTGACATTTCATCAAAGATGAAGAAGAATATGGAAGTCTGGGCATTTACGGGGCTTACGACCGTCATAGGCTGGTTTAAGCGATCACTTTACACACGTGTAACATTCACCAATTCTACCCATTATTGACAACCACACTACTCAAATTCTTGGAAGTTCTATATATATGAACCAATTTAGAAACTTTGTTCTTGAATCACTAGAACTTCACTAGAGACATCTATTGGTGAGATGTAAAGAAGCTTTTTTATTAAGCAGAAACTCTTATATTACTTTTCTTTTCATTATTTTTAGCTTATAATTTGACCAGTTAATTTATTGACAACATTTTGAGTGTGTCCAAATGTTATTAATAAATTGGACACACATGTTTGTTGTAATTGATTATAATTGACTTCATTTATATTTTTTTAATTGTTTCGGCTACTTAAAGTACTAACGCTAACTACTTTGTGGTAAGACATGTTAAAATTATTAAAGAAAACATTTGTTTTTATACCACTTGAGTATTAAAAAAAACTTACTTAATTACTTATAACCCTTATCCGCACCCAATGGTGCATAGGGCACTGCATCTAATTGACGCGGTGTTATCTTGATCATTTCTTACATGAAGGCAAGGTGATCACTCTTGCGCTTCAGGAACCAGTCCAGGGTAATATTAAATAAATATTACAGTGTAAAATCACTAATATTTATTTTCACCCCCTCTGGGAATCGAACCCGGGACCTCCAGCACGGTAGCTAAACACGCTGACCATTACACCACGGAGGCGGACAAAAAAAAACACTTTTTATTCCACTTGAGTAATTTACTTAATTTCTCACGTTATTCTCCTCTTTGCGCTCCCAGCTGAGTAGCGAGCTACTTAATTATTACTGCATATACATAACATGGTACCTAGCACATAACATGGGCTGCTCCACGCATGAGGAGCTGAAGAGGACTTCCGAGAACAGGCGGGAATGGCAAAAGAGATGTCATCTGTTGCAATCCGCAGGATTGAGACCAGAGTGGTTAAATAGTACAACAATACGCACTCCACGGACCGCTGACCATAGTCAGCAACGCAAATGTGCTCCAAAGAGCAAGAGCAGGGAGACAGTTACCGACTGGTATCAAGGTCCGGCAGGTGTCCTATCTGGGGCATGTGCTGAGAGGAGACAAGTACGAGCTATTGCACCTAGTGGAGGGTCCACGGGGAGTGGGCAGGAGGCAGATCTCCTGGCTCCGGAATATACCAGACTGGGCGGGGATCAGGACCGTCTAGAGCTGCCCGAGACAAGGACAACTACTCTCAAGTAGTGGTGGACTAGGGGGACCTGACATGACACGCGCAGAAGAAGAAGAAGAAGACAAGAAAAGTTGACGATAGTTTGCAACGGTCATATAGCCCCAATACGTTGAGAGTGTCCGAATATCAAGATTTTCATGTACTCTCTTCTTCATCCATGTTTAGATAGCTTTTATTTTTTACTTTTAAAGAGAAATATTTGTGTTTTTATCATTTACACAAATACTTTAATTTCATACTACTTCTGTGAGCCTAAGCAGCTCATTTTTAGAAATTGGTTTCAAATTGTGGTAGAGTGGGTTCCAACTAGTTCTGTGTTTAGACTTCTATTTAGCGATATCGCTATTACTGATATCACCACACCGGGGAACTTCTAGAAAATTTGGTGATGGACTTACAGCCTTGTATTATTTAGATTGGCAGTGACAGGTATATTGAAAGCCTTGTATTATTTAGATTGGCAGTGACAGGTATATTGAAAGCTTTTAAATGTAAATTCATAGTAAAATCGGGATACAATTTTATGTTGTTTCACATTTTCAATAAATTTCGCAACTTAGTTCAAAAAAAAAATTGCTTAGCAAGAGCAGATCTGTCAGGAAGCCTAGATGCTTCTGTATCAGGTCTGGGCATGCGGTGGGACAGCTTTCAATATATACTGATATCACCATGTCAAGATACTAGGGTACGCTACCTGTTGCCAAATACTAGTCTGCTAAACAGACTCTGTATCTCGCACCATGCGCCGCCGCAGTACGCTGTACGCTAAATTATTTAATATCGGAATATCTGTGATACTTCGTATCTCCGGGTATTTCCGAACCCGGTGAGTCCTGAGCCGAGCGATATTTAACACGCCATGACTGACATCGACATGTGTTTTGTCTCTTTTCATCATTTACATCTAATAATCAAATAAACTAAGAAAGAGATAGCTTTGTAATGCACAATGCAAACTGACTGGCACAATGCAAACGACTGACCGGCAAGTCATTGATAAGCTAAAATTAGTTTTATGTTTTATGAGTGACAATGCTATCGCTGGTTATATTGGTTTGAAACAGATCTGTGAGATTTGCCTAGTGGCTAGTGGCTAGTGGCTAGTATATACTCCATACAAGTGTCATGATACATATAATGATATCTTGACGTATCATAGTATTTGTACCTGAGACTGAAGGAACACCTGTAGTTCGTACCGAGAAACTCTGACTTAAGAGTCCGCGACACTAACCACGGGACCACAACCCGACACTGTATATACACACATGTCAATGAGAAAACATCTAGCTACATGCAACATGCAATGCTAAACATTGCTCATGGCAGACAGCGTGTATCTTGACAGCTGATTTTTTTGATACTCACATAGTCTTCTTCCTGGCTCCATCTCAACTTATCTGACATTTTTTATTTTTCTTTAAATTTGCAGTGTGTCATCCTAATGCGCGACTTCCAGACCATGTTGAAGTGAGTTATGCAGCGATCGCCGCCGCAAGGACGACGCGACTGCAATCCATCTCCACCATAGAAGGGAGGGACAGGACCTTATACTGCGCTGCGTAACTATTTAGATATATACTGAAACATTTCCCCACTTTGTGTCATATTTGGCCTGTCGCCCGCTACAACGCAATGCCCGACCTTTAGGTCCACCTGTAAAGCGTTCGCACGTTGTGTCATATTTGGATCAATATGTTTTTAACCCATCCGCATATCAGTTTATTTTCAAAACATGTATATAACGACAATAATTGCATGTATCCCCGCAAGTAAAAGAGTTGCCCTGTCCGGAGGGGAGGTGATATGGTTTGTTAAACAATGAGGCGCTAATATTTTGCACCTGATAAAACGAGAACAAACAAAGAAATAATCTTTAAATGCAGAAAAAGGTACCACGCACTACAGATTGGTTTTTGCGGTACAAATAAGCCCGACCAATCATAACGCTCGTGTGCTTGAAGCGTGAAAGGCGTTCAAATTCAACCGAGTTATAAAAATAAACTATCTCATAAAATTATATCTTTTACTGTTTTACCAATAAATATGGTACATATAACTATTATACACGTATTTTATCGTGTGTCTCCATAGATCAGATATGTGATAAATTAACAAGAAAACTTGAACAAATAAATCAATAAAACATTACTCCTGGGATGTAAAGTTTTGATTTCTAACTGCTTTTAGCTGATATTTCAGTCAAAATGATAATTCTATCCTTACAGGGACATCTTTGGTCAAGTGTCGTCAGTAAATTATAAAAAATAATGCATTACCAAAAGCCTTCTTTACAGATTTGTACATATCACACTAAAGTATCTTTATATAATACGAACTACCACGGATATGGGCGTGGCTTAAATGCGGCTGTTATTCGAATGTAAAAACATACCTACCGCCTGCGTTTGGCGGCTTATAGGCCGATGGGTTAAGGCCTGAGTTTATTGCGAATGCTGCCTCTTGCCGAGAGTGGCAAGTTCTCGCGATTGGTCTTGGATTTGTGCTTCGCCCTTCGCGCTGTTGCCTTCTTCCCCGAGAAGCTGTGGACTCGCGCGCGTGCAGACAGATGGATTGTATTGATTTGCAGGCCGAAGGTGCAGTCTACGATGATCGTCCACACGGATGCGGAACAGATTCCGCTGCCTCCGGACCTCCCCGCGGAAGACTTCCTCGGCCAACCCAGGAGCGTCGGAGTCCAGACCGTCTGCAGGTAAAATGTTTACCTAGACATTTTACGATATTTGGTTTTAAGTCATTGTCTTATTTATGATAATAATAATAATAAAACCCTTATCCGCACCCCAATGGTGCATAGGGCACTGTTTCATATAAACGCAGTGTTATCGTGATCGATTACACATGAAGGAAAGGTGATCAGCCCTCCGCTTCAGGTGCCAGTCCAGGGTAATATTGAATAAATATAACAGTGAAAAAATAAGGAAAGAATGTAAGGCTGAGATAAGCATTATCGATAAAATTAAGAAAGGTGTGTTGAGATGGTTTGGACATGTGGAGCGTATGAGTGAAGAAAGAACGGTTAAACAAATTTATGAGGCAAATGTAGTTGGAAAAAGAAGCAGAGGACGACCGAGGAAAACTTGGCACAATCAGGTATGTCAAATACTTGAAAGCGGCCGGGTCAGGAGTCGTAATAATCGTCGGGTATGTATGAGGAGATGCATGAATGTAGAAGAGGCAAAGAATGTTTGCAAAGACAGAGTGGTGTGGCGTTCGATTCTCTCTGCCTACCCCTGCGGGGAAGCGGCGTGACGGTTAGTTAGTTAGTTAGTTAGTGAAAAAATCGCTTATATTTATTTGACCCTCCCGGGAATCTAACCCGGGACCTACAGAACGGTAGCCGAGCGTGCTGATCATTACACTACGGAGGCGGACAATATATATAAGTTTTGTAAAAACTATTTTCTCTTTTTACTTCTGTATTCCTTCTTTTTAAATAGACATAGCGATCCTGAGGGGTGCGGACAAAGTGTCCGCCTTTGCCCGTACATCCTCCTGCCCCTCATTAAGCTGCATAGAGTTTTTATTCTTAAAGAATGAATTAAAATTATACCTCTATGCGCAGCTGACAAAGAGTCCCCCAGGACTTAACCGCTGCGGGTGGATGGTGGGTTTAGCTAAAAAATACACATAAAAAGACATAAAAAGACATAAATAGACATAAAAAGACATAAATAGACATAAAAAGACAAAAAGACAAAAAAAGACATAAAAAGACATAAATAGACATAAAAATACATAAAAAGACATAAAAAGACATAAATAGACAAAAAAAGACAAAAAGACATAAAAAGACTTAAAAAGACATAAAAGACAAAAGAAATAAAGTTCTTATATTGGTATGACTTCAACTGAAGTCATACCAATATAAGACTGAATTTTCAATGACTGAAAATTCAAAACAAGAATCCGGGAACATGAATTACGTTTGAGAAATAATAATTTTTCGGAATTCGCTAACCATTCAACAGATAATGATCACAAATTTAACCACGATAACGTAGAAATCCTAAAAATAATTAATACGAAAAGCCATTTTGAAACAATAGAAATTCACAAAAATATAAATAACAATAAACCCATAATTAACAATATGACAATGACTAAAGCCTCCCCCCTTTTGTCTATGTTCCCACTGATAAGAAATAAAAGTAAAAAATAAAAATTAAATTAATAAATAGAAATAAGAAATGGCTACTACCCCCTCTTCAAACTTCAACGTCCCAAGGACACAACTCTAAAATTTAGAATTAGCTTCACCTACGGCGTTTGAAAATTATGCGGAATGCATCGAAACACGTGTCACAGTAGATTTTAAGAAATAGTGGTATTTACTAAGTAAAACATTAATTACAAATGGATAGATTTTACCACAAAGTGACTGCCGAATCAATTAATGAAATTAATTTTAAAAAAAGACATTTATGCTAGCCTCGAAAGCCCAAAAGAGTATCCTTCTTCATAAGTCCAACATTATATAACTCCATTTTTCCAGAGAGTCGTCCGCCCAGACGGACCCCTATCAGCCGGACTACAGGATCCATCGGAAGTGCAAAGAGATTCCAGAAATACTGCAACTGGAGGACATCAAGTTTGGTTCGTACCGCCTTTTGGGCGATCATATGTCTGTCTTCTCCATTATATGGATTGACGGATAGCGAGTGTTTTTGCCTAGAATTTTCACTCATGAATTACATGAAATTATAGTAACTTTAAACATAAAGAGTAAATCCACTCACAAGTAGGCATAGGCTATGAAACTTTTAAAGTTGAAGCCTGAGTAGGGACATGATAAACGGTGTTGCATAAGCCGTAGCTAGATTTCAGAGTCACTTGGACGTTAGGTAATTCAAAAAAAAAAAAAATGGATTGACGGCCATTCGGTTTCTGCGCGTGTATCTTCCAACCCTTGTGCCTAGGGCACTGTATCGCATCAATGTCATTTCGTTCATGTTGCCTCGGGGTCGGCACAGGCGACAGCGCAGCTTTGTGTGCACACATGACAGCCGTTAGTACATTCATGGTTCACCAGCCTCCACCCAGCGCAGCTGTGTGCGCATGCAAGGTGATTATATTGTAGCTATTAGTACACTCATGGTTCGTCAGCCTCCACCCAGTGCAGCTGCGTACTAAATCACCTTTTTGATGCTCTACGACCATATAAGCCTTCTCCGCCACCAGATATGTTTCTTGGGCAACAAAGTGACCGAGCAATATTGTAATCGAGCGTCTCTTCAACACAGAAACGGCGCCCGGATCTGGTGCATCGGGCAACTCTTTAGGATTAAGATTTGTGCAGATTTTCACTGTTTCGTGCTGTTCAGGTCCGCCGGAAGTGGCCGTGCACTGGGGCGCCGTGCGCGCCGTGCAGAGGCAGCGCGTGCGGCGCGCGTGGCTGCAGCGCGTGCTCGACTCCCGCGTGCTGGGTGCGCTCGAAGACTACGAACTCAAATGCAGAGACAAGGTCGGTATCATTAGGTTTAAATTAGGTCTTTAATGTACTCTTAATCCAGCATTTTATGATCGGTAATAGAATGTCAATGAATAATGGTTGTGTGGGAAATGCGTTGAAATTTGTAAGTGTGTTTTTAGACCAATAGCCGCCATCTTCTCCACTGACCTATTTAATTATAACAACACAATTAAGGCGCAGAACATGGTAACATCGTAGAAGGCTACGCATTCCGTGGCCAGATATAGTCAGTCACGCGAATATATCGCTCACTTCTTTCAAGAACGTCATAAATCAAAAATTGACAATTTTCAGTTGTGCATGTTTTCGGAATGCCCAAAAAATGTACTTCATCCCAGCAAAAGTGGCATATTTTTCACTTAATATTTACCCGCTACAGGGCAGAAAGTGTTTTTTTTTGCATTTTGAAGAAAAGGTATTGTTTAATTATTTTATTAAATATTTTATAAATGGAGAAAAAACATTCAGGTTTCACCTAAAAGGATCTGTTGCACAGTAAAAAGTTCAATAAGTGGCTTGATAATAATTTTTAATACATTGTATTATATTTTTAAATGTTCTCCTGAAAAATCAAGTTTTTTCATTTATGACGTTTTTGAAAGGAGTGAGCGATATGCGAAAAAATATTTTCATTCATCATTTTCTTTTGCGCAATTCGCCATCGTAAAAACATTGTTTTCGTAAGTTGGTAACGAATTCACGCTAACAATATATTGTTCCACAGTATTGTTTCTTTTTAAAGAACAGATTTGCTTAAATAACGAAAGCACTCCGTGATAATCTCATATTTAGAAGAAGGCTTTAAAAGTATATATAAAAATTAATTTCCACACAAAACTATTATTCTAATATCTGGATAAAGTATGTATGACACATCGCTCACTCCTTTCAAGAACGTCATAAATCAAAAAACTTGATTTTTCAGGAGAACGTTTTTAAAGTTCAAACATAAAATACAATGTATTAAAAATAAATATCAAGCCACTTATTTAACTTTTTACTATGCAACAGATCTTTTTAGGTAAAATCTGAATATTTTTTCACCATTTGAAAAATATTTAGTATATTTAAAAAAAATAATTGAACAATACCTTTTCTTCAAAATGCAAAAATAACACTTTCTGCCCTGTAGCGGGTATATATTAAGATAAAAATATGCCGCTTTTGCTGGGATATAGTACATTTTCTGGGCATTACGAAAACATGCACAACTCAAAATTGACGATCTTTGATTTATGACGTTCTTGAAAGGAGTGAGCGACAAATTAAATCACCTTTTTGTAGGGAACGTTGCGAAATGTACACCTGCAACTAGTATAACTTTTATTTTCGTGCACTGAACATACTCCATGCTGTCTGTGTGGGTGCTTTATTTAGATCAATGAATTATCACATGAGATTAACAAACGATATAATTTGGGGATTTTTGTTGTCATCAGGATCATAATTCATCGAGATAAAAAGATGGATTGTAATTTGAGAATTATTATTGCCTACCATAGAGATAAGAATTGACTGTAATTTGAGAATTTTTATGGCCTAAGAAGATAATTTCATTGAAATAAGAAGAGACAGATTATAGCTAAAGAATTAATATTGCTAGCATAAATTATTTCACTTGCTCATTGAGTCTTATTACTAATTCCCCAAGCTGACGGAGCTGGGCAAGAAGAGAGTATGTGTGTATGTAAAATAAACAACGGCTTATCTTATTTTTATATTAATGTCTGCACAATTTGGAATGTCTCCGAAGGGTTGACATAAAATTTCATTCAAACCCTTATCCGCACCCCAACGGTGCATAGGGCACTGCATCATATAAACGCAGTGTTATCTTGATCATTAACACACGAAGGAAGGGTGATCAGCCCTCCGCTTCAGGTACCAGTCCAGGGTAATATTGAATAAATGTTAAGAGTGAAAAATCACTTATATTTATTTTACCCCTCCCGGGAATCGAACCAGTAGGAACCTCCACTAGGTTAGCCGAGCGTGCTGACCATTACACTACGGAGGTGGACATAAAATGCTGTTATGAAATAATCGAGTTTAAATGTTTTACCCGCCTTTAATGGTAGTACTACCCGGCAGTAGTTAGTTAAACACCAGTCTGGCGAGCGGGTAGGACTAACCTCCCTGTGTGACGTATGATCCTCGGTGCGCAGGAGCTGGAGGAGATCCTGCTGCTTCAGGAGCGCAGGTTGGGGCCTCGCGTCGTGTCGCTGGTGGACCGGGGGCTGCCGGACAGGGCGTGGCGGGCGGCGGCGCGGCGCCTGCACGGCCGCGTGCAGGCCATCAGGAAGGCCGAGGAGAGAGGTACTCGAACCCTAACTATCCAAACAGAACAGAAAGCTGTCCCACCGCATTCCCGGACCTGATACAGAAGCATCTAGGCTTCCTGACAGACCTTCTCTATAATAATAAGCGAGGTACATTGAGAACTGTCCCACCGCATTCCCAGACCTGATACAGAAGCATCTAGGCTTCCTGACAGACCTTCTCTATAATAATAAGCGAGGTACATTGAGAGCTGTCCCACCGCATTCCCAGACCTGATACAGAAGCATCTAGGCTTCCTGATAGACCTTCTCTATAATAATAAGCGAGGTACATTGAGAGCTGTCCCACCGCATTCCCAGACCTGATACAGAAGCATCTAGGCTTCCTGATAGACCTTCTCTATAATAATAAGCGAGGTACATTGAAAGCTGTCCCACCGCATTCCCAGACCTGATACAGAAGCATCTAGGCTTCCTGACAGACCTTCTCTATAATAATAAGCGAGGTACATTGAGAGCTGTCCCACCGCATTCCCAGACCTGATACAGAAGCATCTAGGCTTCCTGACAGACCTTCTCTATAATAATAAGCGAGGTACATTGAGAGCTGTCCCACCGCATTTCCAGACCTGATACAGAAGCATCTAGGCTTTCTGACAGACCTTCTCTTGCAAAGCATTTGATTTCGGCGCCCATTCACCGACTATACTCGGCGGAACTTCGATACGCCGGACTTACCCGGGGCCGAGGAGATGGCGCGTGACAGAGTGACTAGGAGACGTCTCGTGTTGGGCATATGCTCCACCTGGGGAGAGAACATGGAACACGGAAAGAAGAAGTAGATGAAGATCAGCTCGCTGGCTGGACATGCGGCAGCACTGTGGTCCGGTGCCGCCACATGTCCAGCCCCCATCTGCGCTCCACAAGCCGCTTTATGATGAGGTCGGAGCTCTTCACCAGCCTCTCCCGGAAGCCTGCCACTCGCTGCCTTAGTAGCCCATCCCAGTGTGGTAGGCGTGCTGTGGCAAACATACCACTCGCGCTGCAGCGTACTTAGATATATTATTGTGTTACAGACATCAGGAAGCTGGAGGCCCGGAGACAGAAGTCGCAGAGCCGGACCTGCGGCCAGAGGGCGGCGCGATGCCCGAGCACGCTGGTCAGGAGGCCGCTCCGAGTGCTCGTGCACGCGGACTACCTGCCGTGCGACGGCGGTAAGAGGGCGTCCTTAATTGCTTCGAGAGGCAGAACCGCTAGATTCGCATCCTCCGTTATTCAATTCAATTTATCTGTTTATTTCTTGAATGTTTTCTTGAATATCTTTATAAAATTAATTAACCTTGATGATGATAATGTATTGTTGAAACCGGTAGGTTGAATTGTATTAATAAAAAAGTGGTGAAAACAAAGTTAATTAATTTTATAAAGATAATAATAATTAACGTACACATTAACTAAAATTTAAAGCGTATACAACAAAAAATCAACAATAAGAAAGAATACTCTTGTTAAAGAATCTATCATCATAATCGTCGTGTATACGCTTTAAATTTTCGTCAAATCCCTTATGGGAATACCCCCTCAGGCACATGGAACAGGTATTGTTCAGCATATCTTCCTACAGGCATAACCATCGGCAGGTCCTCCTGTATATAGGAATGGGAAACTATCTATGCCCACGCTGTCCTTAGCTAACTATCGGGAACATACAGACCGATGCTCCGGATAGTTTCAGGATTATCCATCATACCGCGCAACAATGGATAGAAACGCCTCATCAAATACACATTCCTTCTAGTCTGTAGACTGCTGTAGCCGAGCATACCCTGGAGGAACTGGGTCGGGTAGAGCCGAGGATAGTAGTTAAACTTCATACTGCGGGCTGGTTTTAACGACTGTCTTCTTCTTCTTCTGCTTGGTGTAGGCTTGTGACCTGTTGTGAAGAGGGATCAGCCTTCTGCGATGTTTATTCTCATCTGCTGTCAATCCGTCTCTTTGGCTACCAACTTTCATAAACCGTGTTGACGCGCGCAATACCTATTTACTTTTTCTTCTTCTTCTTCTTGTGATCTTCGCCTCTTACACATTCATGCATCTCCTCACACATACCCGCCGAATGTTCGGACTTCTGACCTCACCGAACCCGAGTATTTCAAATAAATACATCAAACACTGGGGTTACTCGATCAAATGATTACGCCGAGTTTCCCTCGGTCTTCTCCTGCTTCTATTTCTGACTACATTTGCATCACCAATTTGTTTTTCCGTTCTTTCTTCACTCATTCGATTCACACATACCCAAACCAGTCGGTTTGAGATCAACCCATCTCTCTTAATTTGAAGTGTAACGCTCATCTCAGCCTTGCACTCTTTCCTTATATCACCATTCGAAAATCTGTCATACACCGTTTTGCCGCACATTCTTTACAGCCTCTGTAACATCTCTCACTTTCCAATTCGGTAAATAGCCAAACTGCCTATGGAGGCTTAAAACCGAACGCAAAGTTTGATTAGTCTAAAATGCAGATACCCCCGTTGCGCCTAGTACGCCGGAATGCCTTTCGTTGCAGAAGTGAGTGCCAAAACGGTGGACCTCGCCCCGCCCGGCGGTCTCAAAAACGGCGTATGTGACAAGATGGCCAAACGGAATAACGCTGGGCTGGAAGCCCTCACTCGAGAACTCAAAGGTAATAAGTCTGTTTTTTGCATTTCACAATATAATATTCACAAAGACCTCTTCATCTTTATTGACATATATCAATAAAACTCTTAATAAACCACTAATAAGTATTGTTAACATTTGTTTTTTTCTTACCCTAAATACCGGGGCTAATACGCCCCCAATGGTACATAGGGTACTGCACCGCATTGATGCGGTTTTGCCTTGATCATCAAAGGCGAGGTGGTCAGTCTAGCGTTACAGATATTAAATAAATATTGTAAATAATATATATATATATATATATATATATATATATATATATATATATATATATATATATATATATATATTTATATATATATATATATATATATATATATTTTATATATATATATATATATATATATATATATATATATATATATATATATATATATATATATATATATATATATATATATATATATATATATATTTATATATATATATATATATATATATATATATATATATATATATATATATATATATATATATATATATACATATTTATATATATATATATATATATATATATATATATATATATATATATATATATATATATATATATATATATATATATATATACATATATATATATATATATATATATATATATATATATATATATATATATATATATATATATATATATATATATATATATATATATATATATATATATATATATATAGTAACCAATTCAAAACATTCTTCTTGAATCACTAGAACTTCACTAGAGACATCTATCGGTGAGATGAAAAGAAGCTTTTTACTGAGATGAGATGTCAAACAATACTATGAAAAATAACTCGTAAAACGAAGTATTTGGATACACTCAAAATGTCGTAAATAAATACAAGTACATAAATATTGTATTATATTATTCCTCCCCCTCCCGGTGATATGTATTTCCTACAATTGGACTTTAAAAATGAGAATATCAATACAAAACATAATAGATACGGGTTCACAATTTTTGTAATCCTTTGTAATACTTTTACGTGTTACATAAAAGTATTATAATATAATGTTTTGAATATTGAAATAATATTAGAATAAAGGAACATATCGCTCACTCCTTAAGAACGTCATAAATCAAAAATCGTCAATTTTCAATTGTGCATGTTTTCAGATTGCCCAGAAAAAGCACTATATGCCAGCAAAAGAGGCATATTTTTAACTTAATATTTACCCGCTACAGGGCAGAAAGTGTTGTTTTTGCATTTTGAAGAAAAGGTATTGTTTAATTATTTTTTTTAAATAAACTAAATATTTTTCAAATGGAGAAAAAACCTTCACGTTTTACTTAAAAAGATCTGTTGCACAGTAAAAAGTTCAGTAAGTGGCTTGATATTTATTTTTTAATACATTGTATTATATTTTTAAACTTTAAAAACATTCTCCTGAAAAATCATGTTTTTTTATTTATGACGTTCTTGAAAGGAGTGAGCGATATGAGATGTCTTGACAATAATAATTTTTCGGAATTCGCGGACCACATCTTATCAAATAATTATTCGTTCAATTTTGAAGATGGGATAGAAATTTTACATTGTAATAACAGAACTAGTCAAATTAATAATTTGGAGGTTTTAGAAATAAAAAAAAAAGCGGTTAAACAAAAATTAAATATAATTAACAATCAAATAAACGTAAGTCGAAGTCCCATTCTTAATATTTTTCCCATAAAATCAAAAGTGCTAGTCACAACAAAATGCAATGGGACGTGTGCACTTCATTGTTCCCGGTCAGTGCCTCGTTTGTCCTGAAAGTTGCAGTGATTGCATTCTGAGAATTTGCTATTGTTTAGCGGTTTATTGGCCGCTACAAATCCAACCTAAACATAGTTATCCCCTTCCTCGCTCTTACCCCTCCTTAAAACACCATTACCCCCACCCCTACCCTTTTGAAACCCAACAACTTGTACACTGTTTCTATATATATATATATATATATATATATATATATATATATATATATATATATATATATATATATATATATATATATATATATATATATATATATATATATATATATATATATATATATATATATATATATATATATATATATATATATATATATATATATATATATATATATATATATATATATATATATATATATATATATATATATATATATATATATATATTTGATACCTTATAGGGTATCTACATTTATATATATATATATATATATATATATATATATACATATATATATATATATATATATATATATATATATATATATATATATATATATATATATATATATATATATATATATATATATATATATATGTTTAGTAATAAATAAACCCTGAAGAGGGCAACAGGTTGTTGCCGAAACTAGTTGGTTAGTAAAAATGTGGATCAGAACACAAAAGTATTTTTAATTTCTCGAAATAATATATTATAATATAAAGTTATTCATTTGCAGCGACAGAAATAAATAAATTGTAAAATAAATCGGAGATAGAATCACCAATATACAAACGTTTCTCAGAGTACGTAGGTTTCCAACGATCCCATTTTGGAGTCGTCGTTCAGGGTGGTCGTGTCGCTACGCTAGCTACGGCGCCTGCTTACGATGTGTTTTTTTTATCTCTTTTTTAGGTACTAACACAGCTAACATTACAAAATTGGTACATTTGAACTTCAACTATGCTTACTAAAAGCAACGTTTAGGAATATTTACATTTTTTAATCCCATTTTCATGGTGTACAAAATACATATCACCGGTGCGTGCCGAAGTTTTCAACACCTTAGGGAAGGGTTAATACAAAAAAGATCCCACAAAGGCGTGGCCTGCGTGTGGGTACACAGGTCTGTCAAACGTACGCCTATAAACGTACAAACATAAGTGTAATATTAAGATATTAAAGAATAAAATAACAGCTATGTAATTTTTACCACATGAATTTTATTTGACTTGATATGAAAATAAATATTTTCATTCAAACCCTTATCCGCACCCCAATGGTGCATAGGGCAATGCATCATATAAACGCGTGTTGTCTTGATCGTTAACACACGATGGAAAGGTAATCAGCCCTCCGTTTCACGTACCAGTCTTGGGTAATATTGAATAAATATTAGAGAGAAAAAATCACTTGTATTTATTTGACCCCCCCGGGGTATGGAACCCGGGACCTCCAGAACGGTAGCCGAGCGTGCTGACCATTACACTACGGTGGCGAACTGATATTATATATATACACTTGATATTATATATACTCTATTTCAAGAGTTCGAGACACTAACCACGGGACCACAGCCCCGAGAGATGTTCTTCTTCATGTTTGTTGAGATGTCTTGAAATGTAAATATTTTCAACCCTCGTTAGCTGTCGCGTCCTACAAAGAGGTGGGCCTGTACGACGAGGAGGACTCGGCGTGCGGAGAGGCGTCCGCGGGCGGCTCCGGCAGCTCGCGGCGGGAGACACGCGAGGATCTGGAACGGGAGAAGGCGGCCGAAGCGCTCCTGACGCTCCTCAAGGGGCGGTCTGCGCAGATCAAGGTAACTTATATTATTTATTGACTCGGCATTAACTTTGTGGAATGACATGATTATTTTATTAAAATTAAACACTTGAATATATATATATATATATATATATATATATATATATATATATATATATATATATATATATATATATATATATATATATATATATATATATATATATATATATATATATATATAAATATATATATATTGATATATATATATATATATATATATATATATATATATATATATATATATATATATATATATATATATATATATATATATATATATATATATATATATATATATATATATATATATATATATATATATATATATATATATATATATATATATATATATATATATATATATATATATATATATATATATATATATATATATATATATATATATATATATATATATATATATATATATATATATATATATATATATAATATATATATATATATATATATATATATATATATATATATTTATATATATTTATATATATATAAATATATATATATATATATATATATATATATATATATATATATATATATATATATATATATATATATATATATATATATATATATATATATATATATATATATAAATATATATTTATATATATATATATATATATATATTTATTTATTTATTTATATATCGCTCACTCCTTTCAAGAATGTCATAAATCAAAAATCGTCAATTTTGAGTTGAGCATGTTTTCGGAATGCCCAGAAAATGTACTATATCCCAGCAAAGGAGGTACATTTTAAATGTAATATTTACCCGCCACAGGGCAGAAAGTATTGTTTTTGCATTTTGAAGAAAAGGTATTGTTTAATTATTTTTTTTAAATATTCAAAATATTTTTCAAATGGGGAAAAAACCTTCAGGTTTTACCTAAAAATATCCGTTGCACAGTAAAAAGTTCAATAAGTGGCTTGATATTTATTTTTAATATATTGTATTACATTTTTAAACTTTAAAAACGCTCTCCTGAAAAATCATTTTTTTTTTATTTATGACGTTCTTGAAAGGAGTGAGCGATATATCGTAGTCGTACAGGAGAAAGTGACCAACTAACAAAAGGTAAAATGTTCAGGAGGGCCATTCAAGTCACTTTTGCTCGGTAACAAAATAAACATTATATTATTTGTTGATTCGGCATTAACTTTGTGGAACGACACGATTATTTTATTAAAATTAAACACTTTAATGAGTTTTTGTTATATTTGCGACTAGTTTCGAAAACGACAGATGTTTTCATCTTCTGGTACAAATTAAAACTGAAAATACAAATAAAACTCATTAAAGTGGTATATTCAAGTGTTTCATTTGAATGAAACAAGGTAACTTACATCTTCAGCCTTTCCCTTTTAAATTGTTCATTGATTCTACTGCAATTGTTCCCGACGGGACACGAGTTTATACGGAGTAACTTATTTCTAATATATTATTAGATTAAAACCAATATTTTAGCTTTTCCACTTTATTTTTATTTGACCAGTGACCGGGTTTCGTCGTTACCGACATCATCAGACTGGTGGGAGGCTATACAAATTGTTATGTTATATATAAAACAAGGCAGGAGTTGATAACCATGATATGATATAATTTTGTTGAGAAAAATTATCTCAATGCATAATTATCTTATGCACCATTGGGGTGCGGATAAGGGTTTGAAGAAGAAGAAGAATAAGTTCTTTATAATACATGTTGATATGAGAGGAATTGAAATATTTCAAGTTAACCTAAGCTGTAAAGAATAGTATGATTAGTTGGGAGGCGAGGCGAGGAGGAGGCGATCTGTGCTGCTGCTCGCCGGTCAGTCTGGAGGTCTCGCGCCGAACATTAGGTAATGTTTCGGCAGCCTGTATGCGTAGTCGTAGGGGTTAGGGGGCTTGTCCACTACCCGGAATTTTACTGTCCGGCAGTCCGGTTTCGCAAAATGAAAGCGACTACGACAATTTAGCCTGATGGAATTTAGGCGCAACGTGTTCACGCACCGATCCGAAGAAAGATGGACAAAAGCCAAGCCAATTGTCGTTTTAAAACGCTAACTGACGGGCCGGACGGTAAAATTCCGCGTAGTGGACAAACGCCCTTGCGGTTCTAAAAACTGTATTTTGTATTTTGATCGTAAGCCCCGTGAATATCCAGACTTCCATATTCCTCTTCACCTCGGTCGACATTTGTATTATATTATGAAATATGGATTTGTGTCGTTTGTTACAGGTGTACGAGGGCTTGGCACGAAACCATGAGCTGATCAAGGAACTGCAGCTGCCCCCCGAGTCTCCTCCTCAAACTAGCGAGGTACGCTATCCACACTATGGTATCAATATCGAAATCCTTTAGTACACAACCATGATACACGATTTACCCTCAACGAAGGTTTGATAGTCCCAAGAATTAACAATAAATATGGGAGTCCAACACTGCAATATATCGTTCCGAACATTTTTAATTTGCTGCCGACGGAGGTTAGAGGTCAAAATAAAATATGGAACAAAGGCAAAATAAAGGAATGGGTAAATGATCGAGAGTTAATTTTATGAAAATTGTAAAATGTTTATATTCTTAATTATTTTCTCATTTTTGTGTCTATATTAGGTTAAAATCGTTAAAAACAATAAAAATGAACTCAAGACACACAAGGTGGCGCGGTGGGTCTCTGCAAAAAAAAAGAAATTATAAATTGAGATTTAAATATTTATTTAAATCACAATTTATAACTTTTTTTTATAAACAAAAAAAAATAAAAACACCAATACTGACACAACAGCTGACCAGCCCCCCGCCCCTGCAGGCAGAGACAGCACGACCCGCACCAAACTCATTCATAGCCTCAAAACCTCATTTTCCCTCTCCACTGGCCGCGACTCTAACATGTACTTATTTATTCAAACTTCATGTACAGAAAAGAAATAAGTACATTGGCGGGCTTATTGCTGAAAAGCAATATCTTCCAGCCAACCAAAAACGGACTAGTGATATTGGTCAAAACGTTTGATACCATATATGGCTGCTTGCAATCAGAGGGTAGATATAGTACTTGAACATAAAAAAAACATAAATTACAAATTAACATGGATTTTTTTTTATTATATAATACATCTATATATATATATATATATATATAATATATATATATATATATATATATATATATATATATATATATATATATATATATATATATATATATATATATATACATATATATATATATATATATATATATATATATATATATATAATTTTTTGTACAGAGTCGCGACCTGGCGGCGTGGTTCCATCACGTCAAGAACGCGGTGATTGGTCGGGTGCTGGACCTACTGACCAAGGAGCTGGATCACATATTGGAGGAAAGGGCCCAAAGGGAGTTTGCCAATTCCGTTTGTAAGTTCTCTGTACTAAAGACGGTCCGTTTGGCCTTCCAGTGACATACTGGGTGCACAATTACAGTCTGATAGGAGCTCACTCGGTGCCTTCAATACTGTTAGTATGGCCCTCTACTGGCATTCTGGGTACACTATTACAGTCTGATAGGAGCTCACTCGGTGCCTTCAATACTGTTAGTATGGCCTTCTAGTGGCATTCTGGGTGCACAATTATAGTCTGATAGGAGCTCACTCGGTGCCTTCAATACTGTTAGTATGGCCTTCTAGTGGCATTCTGGGGACACTATTACAGTCTAATACGAGTTCACTCGGTGCCTTCAATACTATTGGTATGGCCTTCTATTGGCATTCTGGAGACACAATTACAGTGTGAGAATTTGATGATTCAATTTTTTTTTTAGTATTAGAGAAACAGACGAGGGAAGCAGCAGAAGCGGGAAGGAGACAAAAGGAGGAGAGGAGAAGGAGGGAACATCGAGAGATGTATGAACAGGTTAGATCTTTTTGAAAAAATCCTTGATTGTAAATATATTTGATTATATTACTTTTTCAAATGTTGAAATTTCAAATAATTTACAAGAAACAATTTCGCGCGCTAGTCTGTGACACTATTACATTTGTACTATATTTGTAACTCTCCCCACACATTTGCTGAATTGCCTAGCGTCTACTTAGGATCCAACTTTGTAAGTTGGACAGCCTGTTTCAGTGTGTGAGTGGGTTTACTCAGAAGAAGCGAGTGTCGCTCGGAGCGCTTTACTTTGGAAATGTGAACAGGTGGTTCTGGTGACGAGGCAAGCCGCCGCTGTCCATCTTCAGGACCTGTTTGTGCAAGCCGCCGAGCGAGACGCGAGAGAGGAGGCCGAGAGCAGAGCTCTGCGGGAAGCCGACGCGATCGACCGGCAGACCCCTCGAAGGTACTCTATCATCCGTACACGACTGCCTCTTACCTCTAACCTAGTCGTTACCTTACGACGAGCCCTATTTCTCAGCCGACAGTAGAGACTTCTTTCCATTCCTCCACATAATGCATCATCCTTCAGCCATTCATGCAATGGACCAGCCCGCATCTCCACGCCAAGAGTTTGCCTTCTCTGTACACATTTAGGAAAATATATATCCTTGGAACCTTAACTGTGCAATATATCATTTTCTTTTGTGGCCTCTCTCTCTCTCTCTCTCTCTCTCCCTCTCAACTCTTTACTCTAATTTTCTATGCTATTTCCTTACTATTTCTCCTAACTGGACTCGCGTAGTTATAATAGGCATTATCTGTCTGCTATCTACTCGTATAACTCTATAAGGTACACATCTGGACCACATTACTTTGCTTTTGGTTGGTTGGAAGATATTGCTTCAAAGCATTAAGAGAACAAGGTGTGGTAGATACTCCTATTTGTTTTCTCCTAGTCTTTATATTAAAGAATCTTGAAATGAATCTCCTATGAATATATTTGAAAGGTTCGAGAAGGGTACCTTGAGGAAGTCCAGATGTAGCATTATTTTAGTTGATCAATTTGATCCTTCTCTCCCATAAACACTGCTCTTACCATTTTCTCCACATGGCCAAACTATTTTAGAGATTCTTCGTCGTCAAAACTATACCTGTCTCAGCTGCACTTTCCTTCTGATTTCTCCACTCCTGACCCTGGCATACAGTCCCAGCTTCTAGTCATACATGCTGTGTAGACTCTAAGTCCTCTTCTCCCATATATACTGCTCTAATCATTCTCGCCTTCTCCTGAGGAGTTTTACGTGGTTTCCTCCCAGCAATGAGCAAATGCTGAGGAGTTCCCGATCGGCCCACACTAGATTATCCCTCCTGTTCCCAACACAGATTCAAATAAAATCATATTTAATTAGCTAATTCTAGCTAGAAGAAACAGATATCCACTAAATGATCTATAAACCTTGCAAATAATAAGCAAGGTAAATGATAAATGCAATTCCCACCTAAATTTTTTTTTTAAATCATTCTTTCCACATGACCCGAGCATCTAAGAAACTCTGTTTCGATGGTTGTTGTCTATCTACAGTTTGACAGTTGACAATGTCAAATTGTGTTGACATTTCTGTTCAGCAAGGTTTGGCAATTCGTCACGAAACGCCGGAACAACGCTTCCGAATTGTGGAAATTTACTTTGAAAAAAATCAATCTGTTCGCCAAGTTCATAGAGCATTTTTACTGAAGAATTATGTTTAATGATGAAGCTCATTTCTGGTTAAATGGCATTGACCCGTCAATAAGCTAAATTCCTGCTTTGAGAGCGAAGAAAATCCGCAAGCAATTCGTTAGTAAACGAATCACCATTTCATCCATTAATATTGACTGTTTGGTGCGGTTTGCACGCTTCTTTCGAAATGACGAAGGAACTGCCGCTACGGTGAATGGCGAGCGTCATGCTGACTGATTTTTTTATTTCCAAAAATGAATAAGCTAATTAATCATCGACAATATTTAGTTCCAACAAGACGGCGCAACCTGCCGTACAACGCGTAACCATCAATTTGGTGATAACTTTATTTAAAATAGTTGTCCTGTTAACTGCCCCCTCGTTCGTGCGATTTAACGCCTCTCTATATTTTCTTTAAGGCTATGATAAGTTATTGGCTCATGCTGAAAAACCAACAACTCTTGTAGCGTCGGATGACAATATTCAAGCCACCATTGATGCCATATGGCCAGATTTATTGGAAAAAGTATCGAAAAATTGGACTGATCGAATGGACTATGCAACTCGTAGCTGTGGCGGACATATCGCGCACTCCTTTCAAGAACGTCATAAATCAAAAAACTTGATTTTTCAGGAGATCGTTTTTAAAATTTATAAATATAATACAATCTTTTAAAAATAAATATCAAGCCACTTATTAAACTCTTTACTGTGCAATAGATCTTTTAAGGTAGAACCTGAAGGTTTTTTCTCCATTTGAAAATTATTGAGTATATTCAAAAAAATAATTAAATAATACATTTTCTTCAAAATGCAAAGAAACAAATATTTTTTCACCATTTGAAAAATATTTAGTATATTTAAAAAAAATAATTGAACAATACCTTTTTCAAAATGCAAAAATAACACTTTCTGCCCTGTAGCGGGTAAATATTAAGTTAAAAATATGCTTATTTTGCTGGGATATAGTACATTTTCTGTGAATTCCGAAAACATGCACAACTGAAAATTGTCGATTTTTGATTTATGACGTTCTTGAAAGGAGTGAACGATATGCCTGAAATCATATTTAAAAAAATAAATACCATAAAATTATCTACCAGATTATAATAATAAAAAAATCATTCCAACAATATTTCTGTCTTGTATTATGTATTTAAATTTCTCAAGCTCTTAAAAAAACACCCGTTACTTGTTTAAGCTGCGCATTGCTTCTGACCTCTCCATTTCTTACTCACATTTTCAACAGCATTCACACCGCTTTTATCACGATTTTATGTTTCTTATTTGTTTGTCATGACCTTAAAACTCACCCAAATTTTACTTTACCAGACTCGACCCATTGAAAGAAGAAGACCTCATCGCCGAGCTTGTCATGGATTCCATTCTGCCTGAAGTAGTCAAGAGGATAGAACGCACGCAGAGGAACATGAAGATGAGCAGTACCCCTGGAATCGTAATCGAAGCACTTTTTGGAGCGCACACTATTATCCGGGCCCCCGAATCTGATGACGAGATCTCCCGATCCAGAAGTGCCAAAACAGTGTGCGATTGCAAAACCAAAGGCGAGGAATGCGTCTGCATTGAAGGTGGTGGCGAAGTTCTAGAAATACGCGATGCAGAGATTGAAGCTCGAGAGTCGGACGAGGCCGGCGATGAGATTCAAAGTCTGGATTCACAAACGATTGATTCGTTGCAAACGAGAACCGTACTGGGGGATGAATGGAAAGGCAACTCGGTGACCGCGTGCGACCTAGAGGTGAGGTTTGCAGACGGAAACGGAAGCCCGGTGGGCGGAGGACAAAACGCCGAGGGAGAGGTAAGTGAACAAGTGAGAGAAGAAACAGAGGTTGCCACAAAAGACGACAAGGAAAAGGCCGAGGAAGATCTGGAAAAACCAGGCGGGGATGACGATGTTTTAGAGACAATTGCCGTTGGTGATGCGTCGTCAGAAGAAAATGTGGACAGTGGAGTCCCCTCACACGTATCGGAGGGCGAGAGAACTACAGGAGAAATAACAGAGATGTCAGGAGCTGAAGAGGCGATGTAATTCAAATGACTGAGACCAGTCGGTAGTAAAAATTAATAGTTTAATTTTTGGCCTAGGAATTCTGTAGGAGCCCAGAAGTCCGCTGCCCCCCACTGCCATAAATATGTCTCTGCGATGTTTTTTTAACTGCACTGGCACTGCCATCTGTTGAGAGTAAGAGAAACACACGGGAACCAAATATTACCCATGGTAGACGGCGTGCTTCTGGACATGCTGCTGAGGATTTATAATATTATCGGAATGCATTGTTGTTAATTGTTTTATGTTTTCAACGCTTTACCAGCATTGTGAATTTACACACATCACAAATGTAAGTTTTCAAATTTATTTCATTAACATTTGACCAGAATGAGTCACAGCTACATTCGGCCGGGTACAGGTGTTAAATAAAAAAACAATCTCACCAATTTTCCAAATGATGAGACAGACCTTCGTAACAGACCATTATAAAAATATTTCCACAAATGTTGACAAATACTCGTAATGTGACTGATTTTAACTATGAAATATACCGGATAACGAAATTATAAACAGGTCTTTTCCTTCACTCTCATCGTCTTCTTCTAAGCCCTTTACAGATATAGGTGCATAGTGCACTACACATATGTAGGACGCTTTAAGACTAAGTCAAGACTGAAATAAAATAAGTAACACAAATATATATATATATATATATACAAATATATATACATATATATATATATATATATATATATATATATATATATATATATATATATATATATATATATATATATATATATATATATATATATATATATATATATATATATATATATATATATATATATATATATATGTATATATATATATATATATATATATATATATATATATATATATATATATATATATATATATATATATATATATATATACATATACATATAAACAAAAATAAGCGTTTGGACTGCTTATAGCTCCTTTTAATGCTGACAATGGTACTAAGTAAGAAAGTTCTGCTGATCTCTTTGAATCGGAATAAGACTGCAGCTGAGGCAACTAAAGTGCATGTAGAAGCTAATGGCGAACACGCCTACCGGATGAGTCGTGCACAGGATGTTATTTTATTTTATTTATTTATGGTTCACAAACAATGAAAAACATTTTACAATAAATGAAATACAGTGCAATACAATGAATGTTTCTCATCAATTATATGAGAGCGCAACAAGCTTTCAGAAACAATAAAAGTGCAGGTTAAACACATTTATACAGAATAGAAATTTGGTTGTAAAAAGGTAATAACAATTAAAAGTAATGAAGGAAGAAAAATAAAAATAAAAACTAAAAGTAAAAATTAAAAGTGAAATTAAACTATGCTACATAAGGTACAAAATTCAATACTCCACCAGATTGGTGAAATCAATTTGAAATTTACTTCACCAATCTGGTAATAGTCCTCTTGTATTTCTCCGTGCCATCATTAAATAGGATGGTATAGAAGCTTCAAAACTGGTGATTTTGACGTTGACGACACGAGGATCGCCCTGGAAGACGGAAAGTGTTCAAGACGAGAAATTGGAGGGTTCACGCGGTGAAGATTCAACTCAAACGCTAACAACTGGCAGAACTCTTAGGTTACCAAGATCCGATAAATCGGCTTTTGGCACTCTGGCGAGAGATACCGGATCTGACGTCACGATTTGTAAAAGTATCGGATACATTTTGGAGAGTGTGTTAGGGATTCCTTCAGGGTTGTGCAGAAATCTTCAGTTAATATACATTTTATTTCTTCTTCAATAAGTTATACATCGATATTTATAATCAAATGATCATTTTATATCTTGCAATATATGTATATATAGAAATTCCAAGAATTTGAGTAGTGGGGTTGTCAATCATGGGTAGAATTGGTGAATGTAACACGTGTGAAAAGTGATCGGACAAACCAGGCTCTGACGGTCGTAAGCCCCGTATTTACGGGGAAGTCTGAGCATTTGCCCAGACTTCCATATTCTTATGTTGAGGTATCAAAAAATAATATGAAAAATAACTCCTACAATTGGAGATAATCCAGATTTGTGAACTGGATTAAGTATTTGGACACAATATAAATGTTGTAAATATAAAGTACGTTAGATATTTTTGGCTAAATGTCCCGACGATCTCTGCGAACCTCGGCGTAAGGCAGGGCCGCCCCAAGAGCGTGCGACTGCTGCGGCCGCACAAGGCCGACCACCACAACACATGATTTGTATCGCAAACGAAAAGAAATGGAGAAAATCGCGCCTTCCTGCTGACAAAACATTCTAGATATCAAGTTCCCGATGAATATCTGGAGATGGTAAATTCAAGTTATGTATTACAGTCGTCATTTGAACAACGATAACACATTTATCAGAAATGGCGATAGCTTATTTTTGGAGAGAATCTGATTAGAAAATATTTATTGGACGGATCGACACGTAAGCCTTGAGCAAATTCCATTCGTAAAATGGGTGCGACTTCACCTGATATTTACAGATAACTTCACGATAAGCACACCGGCGGAAAGTATGCAGTGAACTCTGCACTCGGAAAACAAAAATGGGCGCACTCTTTTTTCATTTTAACTAAATAAAACATCGCATGATTCCCAGTCTGCAGATTTCGTATGGAGATAGCGAAACACCCGATTGTGACGCACTCGCTCGAAGTCACATCCTCGGAGGGCTACTACTGGAGAAGGTGAAGCTCCAGCCACCGGGGCAGGTCGTGCTACATGACCCGCGTAGATCTTGCGAGTGAGCTTTTGATTGACTTTTCCTTTGCCCTGACTCCGAACTTATATTGTCTAGGTTTTTCTAACATTGTTATTTTTGTAACGTTTTCAAAATACATGAATCGTCCAAAACTGAAAATGTATTATTTGCGAATAGATAATCCGATAATGACGTGACACGCCGATTGATTGATTACCCTTCTTTTCTAAGATTAATATATAATTATCTTATGTTTGCATCAATTTTCTGAAAAAAACAAGTTTATCTTAAGCCTCCAAATTGAAGTGTAAAATAATAACACATTATCTGGACTAATGCGCAATGCCTTATCGATCGACTGCAGCATTTACGCAGCGCTCACTTTATTCCCTACTTTGTACAATACTCCTCACTATTGTACAAGTTCTTGATCATGGTCTATTCCTCCACACGACACACCATCCTTCGGTCATTTTAGTATAGTAATCTAAGTTCAGTACCGGATTCAGAAGGTATTTCATTAAATGAAACATGTTAATAAGGTGAGGCAGGCCCTGGAAGAAATGAAATGTTTCGTGAATATCGACTGGACCGATCGCCTGGACCACAAACTGTGACGTCACGTTTGGGTTTGGTAGTAGACTCCCGAAGGAGTTGCCCCAATAACGGGAATACCGTCCTCCGACCCATTCCCAGCTGTTATACCTCCGCTGTACCTGAGCTCTCGCCTCTCGCCTCTCGCCTTTCGCAACAAAGGAGACGATTTCTGAAAAGCAAGTCGCAAAGACATTCATTTCACAACTTGTATAATTCCTTTCGACATTCTTCCTATGTGTGACGTCACGCTGAAATCATTTCCAAGTCGCAGCCGAACACCGAACCGAGCCGACTATCAGCAGAGAACTAACGCGAACAAGTGTCACGAGTCGACCGCTAAACCGTATTACATGTACCGGCGCCATTCAACCATTCGAAGCGAGTCGTTATATTCTATTTATAAAAATACACATATCGTATTGTCGCGTACACTGTTAGACTGTAAAATACGGGGTCGCTCTCAGGGGTCGTAACTCCCGAGAGTTCAATATTAATCCGTAATGTTTAGTAGGTCCGTGTAATACTGGTTCGTTGTTCCAAATCCCAGAAGAGCCACAAGTCAGCAGTGGTGAAACTAGGTGTAAAGGTGTTCACTCAGAAAGCCACTGCAAGGAAACTATACAGCTGACCTCTGAGCTCTGTAGTGCTACCCGCTACCCGCTATCCGGCAGCTAACAGGAGAATATAAGTCCGCCAAATATCACTATTGTGGCAAGAATGCGTATTTAGTTGGAGCTAGTCCTGCCCTGACTTCAACAGGGAGATAGCATTCTCCGAGATAACGCGTCCAGTATAAAACACCACTTTGGGCGCTATTCCATCATAGTAGGACCACTAGGACTACCAGGACCACCAGTACCACCAAGACCACAACCACAAAACGGTAAGTCAATATTCAAACTATTTCAAAAATAATTATTTCTAAAATATACATGTACATATAACATCTGCATTATGGCTCTTAAGGCACAGCCTGTGTTGAGCCGAAATACTAGCTAAAGTAAAGTAGCCGCACAATATTTAATATACTTATTACAATATTTATTTGTTAATATTGTACGAGAACATCCGAAAATTCTGATTCTGAACTGGATTCAGAATATATTTCCATATATTTTTTTGTTACTATCTGGAGTACATGCTCCTTAAGAAGGAGTTCACGAGTACTAGCCACATTTGCGTGTGTTGTGAAAAATATGCGTTATTTATTAATTGATTACCGAAAACTGGGTGATTTTAATTTAGAATTTTTATTAAAATATGTATAAATGTTTATTTATAAAAGTATTCTCATTCATGGATTTATTTTCTATTAAAAATAAAAGATGATTAAATATTTTAACACTCGTGAATTGAGCCTCTCCTAAATTTAAGGATTTTTAAGGAGTGTGTGGAAGTTTTTTTGTGAAAGTATTCTAATATTTTTAATGTTTTTTAAAAAATATTTTAAATAAGCCCTGATGATGACAATGTATTGTTGAAACCGGTAGGTTGAATTATATGAATAAAAAGTGGTGAAAACAAAGTCCTTTAATTTTATAAAGATATTATAAAATGTACCACAAAGTATCTGCGGAAAACATTCAAAACCAAAATTTATTTAAAAATGTATTTTTAAACGAGTTATAGGCTGTACAAATCTGAAAATTTTGTTTTTTTAATCGACAGTTTTACGTTCAATTATTCGCTTAAAAATAAGTCGATTCAATTGTTGAGATTTTATTTTTTTAAAAATGTATATTTACTATACTACTAAGGATATTATACTACTGCTTACTACTCACAATATTATAATAAGAAATCATTTATTATATTTGTTTTAAAATATGCGAATTTTTAGAAAATTGGCGCTATTTGTAATATCATTTTTTTATTTTCGATATTATTAATATTTAAAGCATTTACTTTGTGGTTAGTCATTTTTACTTATTATTTTTACAAAAATGTTAATAATGTTAGTATATAACCACTCACCGAGATTTTTATGTCTACCGGTTTCGAGACGTACCCGTCTCTTCGTCAGGACAATCACTACCACAGCATGCAAACGATCATTTTTTGTCATCATTTATTGCCTTACGACGAGTAAAAGGTAAAATAACATGCATTTGATAATAACAAGTGACTTACTGAACTTTTGTATATTTTTGATTACACATGCAGCAGTGTGAATCTAATGCAACGGTGTTAGAAATATAATACATTACGTAAAATACAAATATTGTATTGCTGAACGCAAACAACATCCCGCTCTACTGTATATACGACACGCGAGCACCTACCTAGCAAATGTGTCCGGTGTAAGTCACGTAAAAGATAATCGTGCGTAATTTTGATACACTGCGTTCATATGATGCGGTGCCCTATGCACCATAGGGTGCGGATAAGGGTTAAAAAAAAGACGCACACGTTCGTTATATTTCAAAATCGGTGCCACTCACCTTGTCGACACGAACACCACACGGCAGCTCCTAGGACGAATGAGATGTCCTAAACGCACAGCTGTGGATCGCGCTATTTAGAAAGAGCGAGCAGTATTTCGCAAACGCATGCGTAAATGTTACGCAGACCATCTTTCTAGGGTTAAAGGACCTTTTATATGGACATTTTGGAAACAATTCTGTTAACATGTGTTTTGTTACTTATGTATATACATCGCTCACTCACGTCATATCTTTCTGCCCTGTAGCGGGTAAATATGAAGTTCAAAATATGCCGCTTATGCTGGGGGATATAGTACATTTTCTGGGCATTCCGAAAACACGCACAACTAAAAATTGACGATTTTTTATATATGACGTTGTTGAAAGGAGTGAGCGATATATGGCTGTATTTAATTATAATTTAATAGTTATTTTTCTACAGATGTCCGGACAAGATTTAGTGGATGCAGCTGAAGAGGGGGATGTACAAAGGGTCAAAACTCTCCTTAGCCGAGATATTGGAATCTTAAACTGGGCAGATAGCGCCGGTAAGATGTTACGAGACTTACTACTCTTCACTGTTAATGGGCAGAGTGGTGAACGTTACGCAGTGTATAATATAAATGTGGAGTGATTTTGTTGTAAATGATATAATTACTGAAGTTCGGCGAACCCACATGAAATATAAAAGGGAATTGATTATATTTTCCATTAAAATGCTGGCGTCGCGTGGATTCATCACTCGGACAGTGGTCCGAGAGACATTGGGAGTGCAGTTACTTCCCGCTAATGGGTCCTTCAGTTAGCTTAGTTCAATCAATCACCGCGCTCCCCGCTCCGAGGGCTGCAGTACTGAGCACAGTACTCGCATTTACAGCCGCTTTACAGGCAGCTTGCGGTAAGCAAACGGGCCCATGAGAAAAGTATAATGTTCAAATATCCTATCGTAATTATCTAAAGTTCTGCATCGTAAGGGTGTTATCTTTGTGTAAAGTACTGCGTTGTGCTATTGTTGTCTTTCAGTGTCGTGGTTAGGCCTTTGTGCCAGCTTGTGAGATAGGGTTGTTCTTTATTATTATTATTTTTATGTCCACCGTTTGTTAGGATTGTGATAGGCGTGTATCAAGAAAAAATATATGTGTTTGTGTGTATATAGGTACGTATATATATATATATATATATATATATATATATATATATATATATATATATATATATATATATATATATATATATATATATATATATATATATATATATATATATATATATATATATATATATATATATATATATATATATATATATATATATATATATATATATATATATATATATATATATATATATATATATATATATATATATATATATATATATATATATATATATATATATATATATATATATATATATATATATATATATATATATATATATATATATATAAATATATATTTATGAGTGGAAATGCGATGACTGACCATTTTCCGTAAATGTCTTTGCACTGTTCCGTGTCTGTCTGCTGTGCTGGTCGGGGTTGCGGGCGTCTGTGTACCGGCCAACGTCGAGTCGGAATCGGATCTAGCTGACTAATTGAACTTAACACTAATCCTTACTATTAAAATGAACCACGAATGCGGGAAAACAATGAATGCGGGATTAAGAAGTCAATTCACAAAAAGATTTGTTTTTTGACTGTTTAATTTCCGTAAATCAACAGTTTATTTTCTGCTTTGCTAATATAATTTTTTGGCATCAGTTATTGAATGTGCGAAGTAGAAAGCTTTTAATTTTTAAAAGAATGTGCATGCTTCTGGAAATAAATGTACAGGCAGCGGCTCCTCTTCACCAATATGGACCTCTGCTGTATCTGTCAACCTTTCAACCTTGCGTCCCAGTAAACTCCCCAGTATGTTATATTCTCTCTGCCTACCCCTGCGGGGACGCGGCGTGAAGGTTAGTTAGTTAATTGGTTAATATACATATTTATATGTATATATATATATATATATATATATATATATATATATATATATATATATATATATATATACAACATTTTGAGTGTGTCCAAATTGGTGAATGTTACACGTGTGTAAAGTGATCACTTAAACCAGCCTATGACGGTCGTAAGCCCTGTAAATGCCCAGACTTCCATATTCTTCTTCATCTTTGATGAGATGTCAAAAAATAATATATATATTTATATATATATATATATATATATATATATATGTATATATATATATATGTATATATATATATATATATATATATATATATATATATATATATATATATATATATATATATATATATATTATGGTTTCTAGTTGAATACCACTTTAATTTATCAAAAGGGAAGCAAGATGAAAGCGGATTACTTTTAACACAAATTTATTTAGTTCTATCAAATTACAATCAAGAAAATACTTAAGGATAATCGCGTGACTCTAATATGAGAACAGTTGAAGTACGTGTCGATCTGAGGACGGGTGGCGACGAAGTGTCGCGGCGTTCCGTTCTTTTCTGGTCTCGTGAAGGTAGCTTGCTACGTTGAGCTTGAGTTGCCATATTCGATGTACATTATATGTGTAGGCTGCCACAATATATATAAATATATATATATATATATATATATATATATATATATATATATATATATATATATATATATATATATATAATAATATATATGTATATATATATATATATATATATATATATATATATATATATATATATATATATATATATATATATATATATATATTTATATATATTATTTTAGGCAAGTAAAGGCCACTTGCAAGTATACAATAGGTATCAGAAATATGAATGGATTAAAAGTGCTAATATGAACTACAATTATTTGATTTAAACAGAAAACAAAAATGTAAAAACGTAGCGAATATAACATACTGGGGAGGTTACTGGGATAGGTATTGGGGTCCTGCTACATGGCCTCGCGCTGGCCGTACACCCTGTATATACAGTACATCCTCCGTTACAGGGTGGACTGCACTGTACCATGCAGCATACAGGGGCCACCTCCCGGTAGTGCGGGAACTCCTGGGACGTGGAGCTGCAGCAGATCTGCGAAGTGATTCAGGTAAGTGTAACTAGTAGTAGCAGTAATACGACTAACACAAACAATAGAAATGAAGAGAACATTGGTACGTAGATATGCATTAGTGGTGCATAAGGCACGACATCAAACTCGATTATAATCATACATCGCAATATATATATATAAATATATATACATATATATATATATATATATATATATATATATATATATATATATATATATATATATATATATATATATATATATATATATATATATATATAAATATATACAATATATATATATATATATACAATATATATATATATATATATATATATATATATATATATATATATTTATATATATATAAATATATACAATATATATATATATATATATATATATATATATATATATATATATATATATATATATATATATGTACACCCTGTATATACAGTACATCCTCCGTTACAGGGTTGACTGCACTACACCATGCAGCATGGCGGGGCCACCTCCCGGTAGTGCAGGAACTCCTGGGACGTGGAGCTACAATAGATCTGCAAACTAAGTACTGTAAGTGTAACTAGTAGTAGCAGTAATGTGACTTACACAAACAATAGAAATGAAGAGAACATTGGTACGTAGATATGCATTAGTGGTGCATAAGGCACGACATCAAACTGAATTATAATTATACATCGCAAGGTGATCAGTCATGCGCTCCAAATTCATGGAGCGATATTATTGGTCGGATGCAGTAGATCAACATAGGTGAAGGAGCTCAGTGTGAAGGACACTACTGCGAATCATGGGAAAGGATATGGAGGAGGAATGGAAGGTACTTGGAGGATTATGATGAGGCAGACCTTCGTAACAGACCATTATAAAAATATTTCCACAAATGTTGACAAATACTCGTAATGTGACTGATTTTAACTATGAAATATACCGGATAACGAAATTATGAACAGGTGTTTTCCTTCACTCTCATCGTCTTCTTCTAAGCCCTTTACAGATATAGGTGCATAGGGCACTACACATAGGACCAGTCGTGCGCTTTAAGATATATATATATATATATATATATATATATATATATATATATATATATATATATATATATATATATATATATATATATATATATATATATATATATATATATATATATATATATATATATATATATATATATATAATATATATATATATATATATATATATATATATATATATATATATATATACATATATATATATATATATATATGTATATATATATATATATATATATATATATATAAATATGTATATATATATATATATATATATATATATACATATATATATATATATATATATATATATATATATATATATATATATATATATATATATATATGCAAGTGACAATAAGAACCCTAGAACACCATACGCCGTACGTAAGACCATTCTTATGAAATAAACGGCAATTTTAAATATCTCCATTCGCACGCCAGCTATAGCAAAAGAGAAAGTTAAAACAAAAAAAAACAAAAATTAAAAAAAAAACAAACTATCGGGTTACGGAAGGGCGGCAAAAGACGATAATAGGAAGACCCGTTTTAACTGCGTTAATCTGGAAAGTGGAACTTGGCCATACTAAACGACGTGGAGCTCAACACGATGCTATCCAGCATGACCATCGCTCAGGGAGGCATCCGGTCCAACATCTTGGCCCTCCTCTAACCCAAGACGATCGCGAGGAAGGCGTAACAATTTGTCGCCGGATCTCTCTCCCGCTCCAGACGCAGCCTTGTAAAGACAATATTTTGTATTTTAGTGAACTTTAGTGAGCCCATAAACGATTTATTTTTATTTTTAAGTTTGAGTTTATTTTTATTTTTAAAGTAAGTGTAAGGTTTAAGAGTAAGTGTGATGTATTTTGTAGTCTGTACTAGTTTAACTAAAATATGTATGTAGTATAGAACAGTGAGTAGCGGGAAGATGCTTTCTAATGGCCGCGCTGAGACTCGCAATCCAGTCAGCCGCTCTTCCCGCGGGGGCGCAAAGAAGAGAACAACGCGAGAGTGTAGAATTGCGACATGGAATATCAGAGGACGTATGGATGGAAAAATGAATGAACTATGTGATGTGAGGAAGAGTAAGTGCTTAGATTTACTATGTGTGACTGAAAGCTGGAAGAAAGGTAATGGATCGATGGAGCACGACGGCTCGCTGGTCCTCTGGTCTGGACTCCCCGAGTCAGATAGAGCGTGTCAGGGCGTCGCCGCGTTTCTGTCACCCAGGATGGTAGAATGTATGAAAGGATATGTGTTTATAAACGCGAGACTCATGTTTATCAGATTCAAAGTCGGATTGACAAGACTACTTGTGCTGAGAGGTTATGCTCCCGGCAACTCCGACACCGAATCTGAGAAGGATGAGTTCTGCTTGAATGTAATGAATGTGATCAATGGAAAAATGAATAATGAAAAGATGATTTAAATGGGTGGGTTGGAACAAGAAGAGAAGGGTTTGAACTATCGCTCGGTATGTACAGGGATGCAAGAGTAAACGATAATGGGAAGAGGTTGTTAGAGGTATGCCTGGAATGGAATCTCTTTGTGTCAAATACTTTTTTTGCACACAAGAGAATCCATCAATATACTTGGGAGAGGCGAAATGAAAGGTCCATTATCGATTATGTCGTCATTGACTCTAGATTGAAATCCGCCACAGTAGATACAAGGGTGTTTAGGGGGGCCGAAATGGAAACAGATCACTTTTTGGTGGTTTCAAGAGTGATTCTGTTTCAAGGATGGAGGGCCAAAACAAACAAGGTGGCGGGTCCCTCTAGAGTCAAAGTAGAAAAACTGCAGAATGACGACATAAAGGGTAAATTTGTAAAAGACGTATGCAGTAGGTTGAACGCGGAGGATAGAAAGAATCTAAGTATAAATGACATGTGGAAACATTTAAAAGAAAGTGTGTGCGAATCTGCAAAGGTAGTGTGTGGTATAGCGGTGCAAGGAAGGAAAAAAGGCGATGCGTGGTGGGATGACGATGTTAAAAGAATAGTGAAAGAGAAGAAGAATGCGTGGTTAGATTGTATAGCGGTAAAAAATAAAAACTCCACTGAGTATGAATCGGTTAAAGAAGTGTACAAGGAATGTAAAATGAAAGTTAAGCATGGGGTGAGTGAACGAAAACGTATATTGAAAAAGGAAGAAGGAGTAAAAATGACAAAAAATTTCCAAGAAAATATAAAAATATTCTGGAAAGAAGTCAAAAACTCCCGAAATCTAAACGTGAATGGATGTATGAAATCGATTGCAGCGAAAGACGGAAAAATGGTGACGAATGAAAAAGATATAAAAGAGAGATGGAAAGAGTATTTCGAGGAGGTGTATGAAACGCAGGCAATTAATAATAACAGCATGTGTGTCGTAAATACACTTCCTCGAATATGTGTGGATGATGATTCAGGAGATATAGGTATGGAAGAAATTGTGAATGCCTCAAAGTCCCTAAAAAATGGAAAAGCTGTAGGATTCGATAATTTTGCTGCAGAATACATCAAGAATGGTGGCAAAATAGTTCTCACATGGTTACATAGGCTCTTTGACCGGTGTCTAGAGGAGAATTATACTCCCGTCGATTGGAGAAGGGCCGTTATAATGCCTCTTTACAAGGGAAAAGGATCTAGGGTGGAATGTGGAAACTATAGAGCAATCAGTCTATTGAGTGCTGTTGGCAAAATGTATGGACGAATCCTCATAGAAAGGGTAAGAACCATAACTAAGGATAAAGTGTGGGATGTTCAGAGTGGATTGATGAATGGGAGAGGATGTACGGATCAAATTTTTGCCTTGCGCGATATAACAGAAAAGTTTTTGGGAAAGAACCAAAAGCTTTTCTGCGCATTTGTGGATTTGCAAAAAGCGTATGACCGAGTTGATAGAATGAAGTTATGGAAGGTATTATCTGAGTATGGAGTAAGCAGTAAACTCATCCAAGGCATTGCATCCTTGTACGAGGATAGCACTGCATGCTTTAGGGTAAATGGCTCTTTTTCATCCTGGTTTGACATCTCTAAAGGTGTAAAACAGGGATGTGTAATGTCGCCTTGGCTGTTTAATCTATACATGGATAACTGCATGAAAGAGCTGAAAGGTTTAAATATTGGAGCAAGAATGAATAATTTGACCGTTTGTTGCCTTTTATATGCTGACGACGCTGTTCTTCTTGCCGATAGCAAAGAAGACCTGCAAACGTTGATGACAACAGTGTATAATGTGTGCAAGGAAAGTGATTTATTGATGAATGTTAGGAAATCCAAAATCATGGTTTTTGAAAGAGATGAATGTAGATCTGAGTGTGAAATATTGGTAAATGGGGAGATTTTGGAACAGGTAGATGATTTCATATATTTGGGTAGTATGTTTTCTAGGGATGGAAAGATTGATAAAGACATAGAAAGGAGAGTGAATGCTGGGAACAGAGTGAATGGTGCACTAAAATCAGTTTTAGCAAATAAAAATCTATCAGCGGAAGCTAAACTGGCAGTACACAATGGAGTTCTGGTTCCAACCCTTATGTATGGAAGCGAAGCATGGAGTTGGCAAAAGAAGGATGAAAGCAGACTGAATGCAGTCGAAAAGCGATCCCTCAGACGAATGTGTGGCGATGTTTGATAGATGTTCGAATGAAAAATAAGGAAAGAATGTAAGGCTGAGATAAGCATTATCGATAAAATTAAGAAAGGTGTGTTGAGATGGTTTGGACATGTGGAGCGTATGAGTGAAGAAAGAACGGTTAAACAAATTTATGGAGCAAATGTAGTTGGAAAAAGACGTAGAGGACGACCGAGAAAAACTTGGCACAATCAGGTATGTCAAATACTTGAAAGCGGCCGGGTCGGGAGTCGTAATAATCGTCGGGTATGTATGAGGAGATGCATGAATGTAGAAGAGGCAAAGAATGTTTGCAAAGACAGAGTGGTGTGGCGTTCGATTCTCTCTGCCTACCCCTGCGGGGAAGCGGCGTGATGGTTAGTTAGTTAGTTAGTTATATATATATATATATATATATATATTTATTATTATATTTTTTATTTGAGGTTATAGTTAAGGCTAGTAGCAAGAATACAATGGGTATCAGAAATATAAATATATTAATAAGTTAGTGTAAATTAAAATTTTTGATTTTTTCAGAAAACCAAAATGAAAAAACTTAGTACATAAGTAGGTACTATTATATGTTTAAAATAAAAAGGAACATAGATCGGTTTTTAAAATTAATAATTTAAGCAAAATTTTAAATAGAAACAAACTTAGGTAATTAACGTCTAACATATCGCTCACTCCTTTCAAGAACGTCATAAATCAAAAATTGACAATTTTCAGTTGTGCATGTTTTCGTAATGCCCAGAAAATCTACTGTATCCCAGCAAAAGAGGCATATTTTAAACTTAATATTTACCCTCTACAGGGCAGGAAGTGCAGTTTTTGCATTTTAAAGAAAAGGTATTGTTTAAATTTTTTTTTAAATATACTAAATATTTTTCAAATGGAGAAACAACCTTCAGGATTTACCTAAAAAGATCTGTTTCAAAGTAAAAAGTTCAATAAGTGGCTTGATATTTATTGTTAAAACATTGTATTATATTTTTAAACTTTAAAAATGTTCTCCTGAAAAATCAAGTTTTTTGATTTATGACGTTCTTGAAAGGAGTGAGCGATATGTAAAGAAAACACATCATTTATATCTCTATAATATATGTATATATATAACAGAAAGATACTACAAGACACACCGGGTAAGGACAGTATTTTGTAAGAGGTCCCTTATGTGACTGCGACCATAAAAGGTCTATTGCGACCTCCCTCTGTGTCATAGCTCACTCTCAAGACCTGCGCGAGTCGTGTAGCTTTGAACTTTGTAACAGTTTTGGAGCTATGAGAAATGGGCGTCTTTGCGCGAGTCTGTATTTGCAAAAAGGAATTTCTAGTAAATTATTTATTCTTTGACTAGATGTATTAATATTTTTAGGAAATAAATGTTGGCGCACGAAAACATATTTTAGACACTGTTGGCAATAGATTTCTTGTAGCAACAAAAGTTCAAGAGTTTTCTTTTGTAAAAAAAAAAAACAAAACTGCGGGTGATGCGCCGTAAAAAAACGTTAAAGAAACAAAGAATGAGACAAATTGAATGTGAGAGACAGAGAAAGGGAGAGAGATCTCAAGAGAGGATTTTAGAAGAAATAGAAGCTATACAAAATGTACATATAAAATATTCTCACCCTCGATTCTCGTTTAGTTATCGATTAGCGAATCGCCGCCTAAAAAGCTTCACTTAAAAAACTAATTCAATGCGAAAACTGTTTAGTATCGGTGAATATAACATACTGGGGAGGTTACTGGGATAGGTATTGGGGTCCTGCTACATGGCCTCGCGCTGGCCGTACACCCTGTATATACAGTACATCTTCCGTTACAGGGTGGACTGCACTACACCATGCAGCGTACGGGGGCCACCTCCCGGTAGTGCAGGAACTCCTGGGACGTGGAGCTGCAGCAGATCTGCAAGATAAGGACGGTAAGTGTAACTAGTAGTAGCAGTAATACGACTAACACAAACAATAGAAATGAAGAGAACATTGGTACGTAGATATGCATTAGTGGTGCATAAGGCACGACATCAAACTCGATTATAATTATACATCGCAAGGTGATCAGTCATGCGCTCCAAATTCATGGAGCGATATGATTGGTCGGATGCAGTAGATCAACGTAGGTGAAGGAGCTCAGTGTGAAGGACACTACTGGGAATCATGGGGAGGATATGGAGGAGGAATGTAAGGTACTTGGAGGATTATTTAGTATTGAGGTCCTGCAACATGAACTCTGCAGTTATGTTTGCATATGTAGGATATTTAGAAACATATCTGTATACATAATAAATAAATAAATAAATAAATATATATGTATATTTATATATATATATATATATATATATATATATATATATATATATATATATATATATATATATATATATATATATATATATATATATATATTCTCCGTAGGTATGTGTGCATATACATACATACAGATGTTTATGCGCATATAGGTACATACATATGTATATGACACGAATAAAACACTTAAAAATCAGCAGGGTTTCAATGTGCAGTCCCCAAATGGACTTGCTGAAGAGGTAGATACCTTATACAGAAGATGATTTGCGAGTGGCGCCGCACACGTGATACGAGAGACATGTTGCATGTCCGCCTCCGTAGTGTAACCAGGTCAGCGCGCTGGACTACCGTACTGGGGGTCCCGGGTTCCATTTCTAGGGGGGTTAAATAAACATGCCATGTTTTCACTGTAATATTTACTCAATATTACCCTGGACTGGTACCCGAATCGGAAGGCTGATCACCTTTCCTTTAGATCAAGATAACACTGCGTTTATACTTTGCAGTGCCCTATGCACCATTGGTGAATATAACATACTGAGGAGGTTACCGGGATAGGTATTGGGGTCCTGCTGCATGGCCTCGCGCTGGCCGTACACCCTGTAAGTGTAACTAGTACTAGCAGTAATACGACTTACACAAAGAAGGATAGTAAGGACTCCATGGTATATAGATTACAGGATACTAACTAGCACAAACAGAAGTATCAACTAATTTGCAAGCGGACCCTTATGCGTCATCAATAACAACCGATTGCTAACTAACCATCACGCCACTTACGTAGGCAGAGAGAATAGAATGCCACACAACTCTTTGCAAACATTCTTCGCCTCTTCCACATTCATGCGTCTCCTCGTACATACTCGACGATGATTTCCACTCCTGACCCGGCCGCTTACGAGTATTTAACATATGTACCTGATTGCGCCAAGTTTTCCTCGGTCTTCCTCTGCTTCTTTTTCCAACTCCATTTGCCTCATATATTTCCTCACTCATACGTTCCACATGTCCAAACCTCAACACACCTTTCTTTATTTTATCGATAGTGCTTATCTCAGCCTTGTACTCTTTCCTTATTTCACCATTCGAACATCTATCAAACATCGATTTGCCTCACATTCGTCTGAGGGATCGTATTTCGACTCCATTCATCCTTATTTTGCCAACTCCATGCCTCACTTCCATACATAAGAGTTGGAACCAGGACTCCGTTGTGTACTGCCAGTTTAGCTTTCGCTGATAGGTTTTTAACGTCTTCGTAACTTTACTTTAACAAACGACAATTGACTAATATGTGCAAAAGAGGAGAGAAAGTTCATAAAATCAGTGAAATAGACAATGGAAGATATTTCATTTGACAGCCTACATAACTCGTTGCCGTAATGTCTGACCACGGCAGGCGCTATTGCTGAAATATTCATTTAATATTATTATATTTTTAAGTTCACGGATGGGAACGCTGATACACGAATATATTAATTTCAATATTCTGAACTAAACCATCCAGTTTCCGGTAAGCGCTGGTTCAAATAACGCATAATGTTCGTGAATAATGCACCTTGTTCATACTACCCCTTTATGTTTTGTGTGTACTAACATTATGTCCAGTCAATTCAATTCCTGCCAGAGAAGTCCTCTCCGTCTGTCTATCTTTATTCCGCACAAATATACCAACGGTCCACTCGTACAATCTACATTTTTGTGAAAATATTTATTTTTATTAATGTGTATAATATTTAATGCCTTTAGGTGAAACACCACTTGACGTGGCTAAAAGACGAGGCCACCAGGAAATAGTGAAGTGCTTGGAGTTGGAAATATGCAGTAAGTATAATCCAGTAAATGTATTCTCAACCAATGGAATGTAAACATTTCCTACTAATTATACACCTGCACATAACATTCAGTAAGAGTATAGGCAGAATACTACATAACAATAGTATTTCAACATAACATTAGGTTTTTAGTACTACATAACATTAGTATACTTTTACTTCACATAACATTCAGTAAAAGTATAGGCAGCCTACTTGAATCTAGATTCGTGCATTTACTAGTAGATCATTTAGTAGTAGAAAAACATGTTTACAAAAAAAACAAACCGTACAAATAAAGTTATAAAAAGCAAAAACCTTTCCCGACCATTAGGGGATGTATTACAGGACATACATCTGCTGCGCCGACTAGCGCTACATGTGACCGATCCAACTGAAGTCGTATCATGTGAAGAATGTGTAGCTCTAAATGTATCGATACGTAATAATGTTCATTTTCTAAGTTTGTTCCACAAAATGTGTAAAATAGTGTATTCCATAATCTGGCAGAAGGATGTAGCTGTAGTTGCTATCCTTGTTTAGTTTTATTGAGATATGTTCATATAATAATACATAAAACAAATGACTTATTTCATTTCACAAGTTTGTTTTTGCTCTCCTGTAAAATTTGGTCTCAGACAGATATACCCCTTTGCCTTTACACTACCGATATAAACAAATATATATTTATATATATATATATATATATATATATATATATATATATATATATATATATATATATATATATATATATGTAATAAAATACCTAGGTACCTACCTATACATTTCATTAAGTACCTAAATATAGTACAAATCTACCACCAGATGTCGCATGCGTCGCACTGAATAAACAAAAGACATCAGATAGAGAAATATAATATTGTGTCAGAATCAGAATCAGAAATATTGTAAAGATTAATTAAGAATAAACTTTTATTGTCGTTTCTTTATTTACAAAGCAACACATTGTTTATTTTATTTCAATACACCCACTTTACGAAGGAAAATATTACCACAATTTATATATATATATATATATATATATATATATATATATATATATATATATATATATATATATATATATATATATATATATATATATACATATATATATATATATATATATATATATATATATATATATATATATATATATATATATATATATATATATATATATATATATATATATATATATATATATATATAAATATATTAATATATATTTGTGTGTCACTGTTTTTAATTAAAATATGGACCGAAAAATAAGATATTTTTACGAAAATGAATAAATTCACAGTATAAAATCTAGTTCATATGAATTTGAGCTTAATTTGATTTTGATATACATATTTCTTCTCCTTCCTCTCTTTCATATCTACAAACAGTTTTCCAACTTGCACTCAGAGGTTTGGCTGGTGATCCCATTATACCGACTTGCTATTTGATCCTCAGAACGCAAGACGGCCGAGTCGGAGCAGAGAGTTAAGGAGCTGGAGGACGCCCTGACTGCCCGAGCCAGCTCCGCCCAAGCATCTCTGGAAAAGGTGCAAGCCGAACACGCTGAAACTCTGCAGCAACATCGCCAAGAGACGAGTACTAGTTCCAAATCAAATAAATATTTTGAAATATGTGAAGACTACTTTCCTACCTCCGGGCAAGAGGCTTTGCTGGTGATCCCATTATACCGACTTGCTATTTGATCCTCAGAACGCAAGACGGCCGAGTCGGAGCAGAGATTTAAGTAGCTGGAGGACGCTCTGACTGCCCGAGCCAGCTCCCTCTCGGCCCTGGAAAGGGTGCAAGCGGAACAGGCCCAAACTCTGCAGCAACATCGCCAAGAGACGGGTACTAGTTCCAAATCAAATTAATATTTTGAAATATCGCTCACTCCTTTCAAGAACGTCATAAATCAAAAAACTTGATTTTTCAGGAGAACGTTTTGAAAGTTAAAAGATAAAATGCAATGTATTAAAAATAAATATCAAGCCACTTATTAAACTTTTTACTGCGCAACAGATCTTTTGAGGTAAAACCTGAAGGTTTTTTCTCCATTCGAAAAATATTTAGTTTATTTAAAAAATTAACTAAACAATACATTTTCTTCAAAATGCAAAAACATCACTTTCTGCCCTGTAGCGGGTAAATATTAAGTTAAAAATATGCCACTTTTGCTGGGATATAGTACATTTTCTGGGCATTCTGAAAACATACACAACTGAAAATTGACGATTTTTGATTTATGACGTTCTTGAAAGGAGTGAGCGATATGTGAAGACTACTTTCCTACCTCCGGGCAAGAGGCTTTGCTTGTGATCCCATTATACCGACTTGCTGTTTGATCCTCAGAACGCAAGACGGCCGAGTCGGAGCAGAGAGTTAAGGAGCTGGAGGCTCAGACATTCTAGTCATTAAATGCGAGAAACTAAACATGATGTACAAATATTATACTCTGCGTTTCACTTTCGGGGAGTTGATTGGAATGTAATAATACGAGAATGAAATATGTATGTACGAAATGATATTATGAAAAAAACTGCTGAGGACACTGCCTGTGAAGTTTGGTTTTCACTAATTCTACATTTAATTGTTCCCGACGGGACACGAGTTTACACTTTGGAGTATTTGCGCTAAGCGCATCGACTCCATTTAGAAAATTGAATTTACTTCACTATCACTGTATTGAAGAAAATCAAAGCAAATACTTTTGTAGGGAAAGTGGCAAATTAAAAACCCCACGCGAAATCTAAGGGGAAAAACACTGCGCGAAGTTAAGTATTTCACTCTTCAGTATCACTATTATAATGCACTGCACTACACTACACCATACACTGCACTGCACTACACTACACCATACACTGCACTGCACTACACTGCTGAGAGAAATACATTTGTTAAGAATATATTATAATACATGCTTAATAAGTTCTTTATAATACATGTTGATATGAGAGGAATTTAAATATTTCAAGTTAACCTAAGCTGTAAAGAATAGTATGATTAGTTGGGAGGCGAGGCGAGGAGGAGGCGATCTGTGCTGCTGCTCGCCGGTCAGTCTGGAGGTCTCGCGCCGAACATTAGGTAAATAAAACACCAACTGTCACACTGTCGTTCAACGCACTCGAGCACAGAAAATGCGCAAGAAATATATATCAAAGATTAAAGAATCGTTTTTAGCGCAATGATATAGGGCTGCGTTCACATCGTTTGTAGTTTCTAGATAGACTGTACCTAAGAGGGATACACGTTCAAGGTCAAATATTAACGGGATTTCTGCAATAGTGGACTTTCCTAGAATCCGATGTAGGTGCGCTTACTAGTGACAAGTGCGAACATTTATTGTAACCAATCTCCCCAGATGGAGCATATGGACGCAGCGAGGCGCCTCGGAAGAAGGAGAAAACTAGGAAACAGACCCCGACAACGGCAACTTCTCCTAATAGGCCTACAAAGAAAGCAGGAGATAAAGGTAAACAATATATTGTCTTTACTGTGCTTTTGTGGATTTGCAGAAAGCGTATGACCGAGTTGATAGAACGAAGCTATGGAAGGTGTTATCTGAGTATGGGGTAAGCAGTAAACTTATCTTATAGCACTGCATGCATAAGGGTAAGTGGTTCATTTTCATCCTGGCTTAGCATCTCTAAAGGTGTTAAACAGGGATGTGTAATGTCACCGTGGCTGTTTAACCTATACATGGGTAATTGCATGAAAGAACTGAAAGATTTAAATGTTGGAGCTAGAATGAATAATTTGACTGTCTGTTGCCTTTTGTATCTGAGAGATGCTGTTCTTCTTGCCGATAGCAGAGAAGACCTGCAGGCGTTGGTGACAAAAGTGTATAATGTGTGCAAGGAAAGGATTTATTGATGAATGTTAGCAAATTTAAGATAATGGTTTTTGAAAGAGAAGAATGCAGATCTGAATGTAAAATACTGGTAAACGGAGAGATTTTGGAACAGGTAGATGATTTCGTGTATTTGGGTAGTATGTTTTCTAGGGATGGAAAGATTGATAAAGACATAGAAAGGAGAGTGAATGCTGGGAACAAAGTGAATGGTGCACTGAAATCAGTTATAGCAAATAAAAACCTATCAGCGGAAGCTAAACTGGCAGTACACAATGGAGTTCTGGTTCCAACCCTTATGTATGGAAGTGAAACATGGAGTTGGCAAAAGAAGGATGAAAGTAGACAGAATGCAGTAGAAATGCGATCTCTCAGAAGAATGTGCGACAAAACGATGTATGATATATGTGCGAATAGTGAAATAAGGAAGGAATGCAAAGCTGAGAAAAGCATTATCGATAAAATTAGGAAAGGTGTGTTGAGATGGTTTGCACATGTAGAACGAATAAGTGAGGAAAGAACGGTAAAACAAATTTATGAGGCCAATGTTAGTGGTAAAAGAAGCAGAGGAAGACCGAGAAAAACATGGCACGATCAGGTATGCCAAATACTTGAAAGTGGTCAGGTTAGGAGTTGTAACAATCGGCGGGTATGTATGAGGAGATGCATGAACGTGGAAGAGGCGAAGGATGTTTGCAAGGACGGAGTGGTGTGGCGCTCTATTCTCTCTGCCTACCCCTGCGGGGAAGCGGCGTGATGGTTAGTTAGTTAGTTAGTTAGTTATATATTGTCTATTAATTGTTTATTTGTACTCGTATCGGGACAAAGTGAGAACGGAAAGTAGCGCAGAGAATAGGAGTACTAGCATTCCCGCACTATTATGACGCGCACTATTGCGAGGGTGTACAAACGTTCGTTCGCAAATACTGGATGCGCTCCACTCGGGAGTTAGTCGCGTTAAGATTTTTATCGGTATCTCAACATAGACGAAGAAGTCTGTGTGCCTGTCAAACCATGAAGGTAACCGTATTATTCGGCTTGGAAGAGTTGTTTTATTGGAACGTACTATACTGGAAACGTGTACTGGCTGAGTTGCATCAACAGCATCAATGATTTATTGGCTTTCTATTTAATTGTGATTTCACATTCCTTATATAAAATATAAGGAATTACGATCGATGTCTCAAAACTCCAAACAAATAACTTCACCATTCGAGACTTTCCATGAAACAATATGACGTGCTGTAAAGAGAAGAAAATTTCGTGCCAGGAAGAAAACATTTCCTTTTGAAGAGTTCTTCAGCAAGTGCTGGATTGGGGTGAAATCTATCCGTAAATATATGGATAACTTTTTATGTCTGGGCTCGCCTGTTGTCTGAACCATTTTCTCCCACATTCCCGAGGACAAAGGAATGGTCGGATAATAAGGCAGTGTAGCGCGACTCCCGTTTCTTTTCATCTTCTTCTCTGTATAGAGCTTCAGCTCATAATTCAAGGCTTGAAACCTGGCATAGGTTTGCTTTTCCCGCAGCGCTTTCTGCGTGGGATACTCCGGATGAGTAACTCCCGTTTCTTCTCTCTTCTTCCTCTCTGTGCCGCTCTTCTCCTAACTTAAGGCTTATAACCTGGCGTAGGTATGCTTGTCCACGTCGTCTTTTACGGCGGAATTATTTAACACGCGACTCTTACTGCAGGATGTAATCGCGAGGCCCGACGCGATTTTAACCCCTCCTGAATCCCGATCTGAGTGTCAGTGACTGAATGTCCGAATCGAAATCATCTCTCCTGTACCCAAGTATGGGGCTTTATTGTGTTTTTTTCTGATTAACTCGCCCTCAACTCCCTCTCATTGGCCGGCGACGATCAGGTACACTCCTCCAAAATTAAGACCAGCCTCGGTGTCTCCAATGCCATTTAGGAAACTTTGATTGTATTTACACTATATTATAAAATATTTAAAAAAAATAATTTCTGGCAAAGGACAATTTTAATGGCTTTTAAAGGCCGTGCCATAAAGCTTTCCCTATTACATACATTGTCTTTTTGTCAGTTAACCTGTCTCTCCCGGCGACATTGTTTTTTATGACCCAAACCTTTAAGTAAATTTTAGTTATTAAGAAAAGAAAGTATCGGGCCCTTCCGCTGGTTTAAAAGGAAATGCATATTTGTGCGAAGTAAAAATTATGGACCTTAAAATGTTTTTGCCGATCGATTATTTTGCCAGCTTTGTTGGTGGCCTGGGAGGATAAACGTGGATGCATCAAACATACCACGTCAACTATTTGAAGTTCATAAAAAATGTATGTGAAAAAATGGCACAGGAGTTGGTGGGAAAAACTCAATGGCCACAACGTGTGGACATAGGAGCTGTAAGGGTTCATGGTTGAAATCCATACTAGAATTTACGTCGAAAACCACAAAAATTACACTTCCGCATTAATCCGGACACAGAGAGAGTAATCAGAATGAATTGATAATTCACACATGCTATTAAGGGACCATGCTGCACCTTTTGATAGCTATGTCTAGCCTGACATATATTCTCTTTAGCAGGTATTTCTCCGCTGATGCTGGCTGCCAAGGATGGGAACCTGGATGCAGTGGAAATCTTGCTGGAAGCGGGAGCACCAGTCAACGAAATAGATGGCAAAGGTAACCTACACTTTCATTCGCCGATATTGTAGTGTCCGGTTACCAGTGTGAGTGCACTGACGCATGTCCCCGTCCCCGGCTACAGGCCTCTCTGTACATGTATGTCCTCGGTTACAGGTCGGAGTGCTCTGGTGTATGCGACCGAAGGGGGTCATCTCGAGGTGATCAGGGCCCTGATAGCGGCAGGGGCGAAGGTAGCTCAGATTGGTAAGAATAAGGTTCGTAACTTCACTCTCATCAATTTATAATAATAATTCTATATGGTTAGTTTAGTTAGTTAGTTAGTCTGGGCCTGTCTAATGCTCTTAATGCTCTCAAGGGACGTCCAGTCATCGTGGGTGGGGACTTTAATGCCCGTTCACCTTTGTGGTTTGATGATGGTGGAGTGGGTAGGGCTTACCAAAGGGAAGCTGTTGAGGAGTTTATTGCATTGCACGGTTTGAACCTTCTCAATAGTCCTGGACAACCTAAAACATTTTCCAGCTATGCGGGTGGTGAGAGTAACATTGACCTCACCCTGTGTTCGGAGCGCCTCGTTGGGATTGCGGGAGACTGGACGGTACACCCGGGTGTGATAGCCAGTGATCACAGACTCATTACATTAAGCGTCGGGAAACGCATAGAGCCAGAGGCCCGTTCCACGTGGCATTTTAGGACCGGTGGAGCCGACTGGGAGAAATTTGGTAGGTGCCTTCAGAATGAGTTGCATGATTTTTATGAATGTGCCGCAGAAACACCTGATGAATTAGGCGACTTTTTCAATAGAGCAGTTGTCCGATCGGCTGACCATGCCCTGGGACGCACTAAACCTGGTGCTCTTGTTAAATCAACATGGTGGACATCTGATCTTTCTTCTTTGCGTGCAATCTATAGAAGGGCTTACAGGCGGTGCGGGAAGGTGAGGAGAGGGGGTCTTCCTAGCGATAGGGAAGCAACTCTCTTATCTGCTCTCCGCGTTGCTCGGTCGGCCTATCTTAAGGGCATTGCAAGTGCGAAGAAAGAGGGCTGGAGGAAGTGGGTCACAGGGGTGGGCAATGCTGACCCATGGACTCTCTACAGCGCTGTCGGTAACACTGGTAAGGGTTCAGACCGTTACCTTTCTAGCATTATAACTGTCGATGGGACAGAGTGTCTGGACGTAGAGTCAACCCTTCAAATGCTGTTGCTGAAACTCGTACCTCCAGAGTCTCGGGTTGGAGAAGGAGACCACCACAGACAGGTTCGTAGTCTGTCTCGTCTCCCTCCACGCGATGTGGCTGGTGTGTCGGGGTCTGCTATTGTACCCTTTTCGGTGGCGGAGGTTGAAGTTGTCGTGCAGGGACTTGGACCAACAAAGGCACCGGGTATAGACAGAATCACGAGCCTAATTGTAAAGAATACATGGAAATTTTCACGAGACGAGATGCTCCAGGTGATGAATACATGCCTTCGACGGGGAATATTCCCCAAAGAATGGAAGCGTGGTTTGCTTAGGGTGATACCTAAAGGGAATGACAAGCTGAGGTCGGATCCCGGGGCTTACCGGCCGATCACACTTCTTCCCCTAATGGGAAAGGTTTTTGAAAAACTGATTAGACGAAGGCTTGATGTCTCCTTGTCGCCTCCCTGTGACCGTCAGTTTGGATTTGTTCGAGGGAAATCGACTGAGCACTCCATCCTATATGCACTGAATTGGGTGAAAGATAGCAGAGAAAAGTACGTCATGGGAGTATTTCTGGATATATCTGGTGCCTTTGATAACGCTTGGTGGCCGATGGTTCTCTTAAAACTGAAGAACCGGCTATGTCCGAGATATCTTTTTAAAATCATTGCTAGTTATTTTGCTGATAGAGAGGTATCCATCAGGTATGGCGATACTTGTGTGGTTCGAGCATCTACTATGGGCTGCCCTCAGGGTTCGGTTCTTGGGCCGACCCTGTGGAACCTTTTGTTTGACGACCTTTTATTACTTCCGCTGCCGAAGGGTTACACTACGGTGGCTTATGCGGATGATGCGCTTCTTCTTGTCTCGGGAGGTTCAAGATCTATGATAGAGAAGAAGGCTAGTGATGCTTTGAATGAAATCTTAAAATGGGGTGAAAGAAACAAACTCTCTTTCTCGCCTCACAAGACGATTGGCTTGATGCTGCGTGGTAACCTGAATAGGGAGAGAAATCCTGTTGTAAAGATGGACGGGAAGAGCATCAGGTTTCAGGACCATGTCCGGTATCTTGGTGTTCAACTGGACAGATCTCAGTCGTTCCTCACGCACATCAAGACCGCCTCGGTAAAGGCTAAAAATTTGTTTTTCCATTTGCGTCGCCTAAGTTGTGTTGAATGGGGTATTCGTTCTCCAGCCCTGCGGATACTATATCGTGGATCCTATGTGGCTCAGGTTACGTATGCGGCTCAGGTATGGGTACATCGTTTGGATATCGGGGTGGCTAGACTGGCACTGCTTCGTGGACAGAGGGTTCCCTTGCTGGCACTGACAAGGGCATATCGGACTGTGGCGTCTGAGACCCTTCCTGTGCTCGCAGGAGTTCTCCCGATAGACTTGGAGACCAGAAAGGCAGTAGCAAAACGGTCTGTGAGGAAAGGAGAGAGTTTGGAATACTTCGGTATCGTGCTGCGCCCTTCCGAGACAGGATTTAGCGAGTTATGTAACGTCATGCGAGGCTTAACTCTCAATCAATGGCAGAATAGATGGGATATGGCACGAACAGGGAGATGGACGTGGTCTTTTTTACCTTCCATCAGACACAGGATGTGTAGCGAGTTCTTGGTTTTTGATCATCATACTGCACAAATGGTCTCTGGTCACGGGGAGTTTAGAGACAAGCTTTATAAGCTTGGACTTTCCTCCGTTTCGGGCTGTGCTTGCGGCGATGAACATCAATCAGCCGAACACATCCTGTGGCATTGTGTGCTATTGGATGACGCCAGAGATGAGATGCTGAATGGTCTGACAGGGGTCATGCGACCAGCGTGGAATGCGGATCTGATGGCCAACAGTACGAATTTTGCACTCTTCCGTCGGTTTGTCCGGACTTGGGTATCTCGTTGGGAACTCCTCAGATGCGCGGACGCCTAGGTGAGATTGATTTGGTGGGACAGGCTGCTGTTCCTGTGGGATGCTGATACGGCCAGGACTGTGCTTCCTTCCGAGCGGAACGCACACGTTCTTTTGTGTTTTGTCCTCCCCTTACGGGGGTGGTATTTGGATCCTCTGCCTTTGTTAACCCAGGAAGTCCTTCTTTATTAATGGTTTTTTTTTTCTTCTCTTAATGTATATAACGGTGTTTTTTGTTTTTAAATTTTAGTTACTAGTTCTCTATTACTTTAGTCTTTAAGTCATTGTTTGTGTTCGTCTTAAATTGTATTCTGTTTTTTTTTTTTTATTCTTGGAAACATTGTTATTTTATTTTATTTTTTGTTGTGTTCTTATTGTTTTTATTTTATTAAAATTAAAAGAGGTAATGAGGGGATCCCGAGGGGTGGGGACGAAGTGTCGGCCTCTGTTCGTACATCCTCCTCCCCCCTCATTAATTGAATAGAGCAATATTTATTTCTTCAGAAATATTTTGAAGATTTTCCTTTATGTGCAGCTGACAGAGAGTCCCTCAGGACTCTATAACTGCTGCGGGTGGATGGTGGGCTCAGATTCCAAAAAAAAAAAAAAAAAGTTAGTTAGTCAGTATTGGAATACGTATAAAAAGTATCATTTTTACTTCTTCCTAGCTCCATCCCAATGTATAGTCTTTGTAGAACGTTGGGTCAGCTCTCCTCGTCCTCGGGTTGTAGGTCCTTCTGTTATTGACAACGTCACCTAAGCCATGGCTTTGGAATACGTAATCTTTCTGTTGCATTCTTGAATTTTTTGGTCTTCCTCTCTAGATGTTTATTTAGGAAGATCCTCGGCAATTACCTGGTTCGTAATGTGATCAGGTTCTCGGCGTTCTATTAGCTCACCCTACCATAGATTGCCTTTCTTCTACCTTAATATTGATGCTTATCATACCCAGACTTCCATGAATGGGCGAATTACGTATTTTATCTTTGCGTGACGTTCCAGCTGACCATCAAAGCATTCGCATTTCAGCAGTTTCTAGTTATGTAGAGTAGGGTCTACACATGGTGCAGCGTTTGGAGCCATAGAGGAGTGAGGGTCTGACGATTGTTTGGTACTTTTTCCTTAAGCTTGGCTGGCATTTTTGAGTCACAAAGGACTGCGGTCACGGATCGGAGCTTCATCCGCCCACACTAATTAGGGGCCACTATGGCAGGGGCCTCGCACACCCTCCATCCTCATGTATTAGTGACCGTAGATATTTGAAGAAGTCGCATTCACCTGTATTGGGAGGATGGCAGCGTTTACAATAATTACAATTTACAATAATTATAATATTTTACTTCGTTTACATAATACATACTAATGTCTATTTTCAGTAAAATGACTTGGCACGGGCATGCTCCGGTGTGGAAATTCCAAACGAATTCGTAAGCAAGTCATATTTCCACTGTCCGTAATTATTCAATCTTACGAGGAAATGATGACAAAGGGTGAAGAACATCTCCGTATGGAGGGAACATATTACTGGAGCGGATAATATAGTAACATCCCGACAGCCAGTCGGCAACAGCCTACGTAGCGCCGCTAGATGCACCAACAGTGGGCCTTATTGGGACCTCCAGCATAGCAGAGGATAAGAACCTCGGAATGTGTCAACGTTGTACTACCCCCTCAATAAAGACCGTTGTCGCTTTCGGGGGCGGTCTTCGCCATAACCGAGGTGCAATAGAATAAGATAAGGCCGCTCGCTGTAATCCTTGATTAGTCGGCCACCGCTGTCCGCTAGTGGTCGAGCGAGGGGTCACCTACCGTAATAAATCACATTTCTCAATATCACCGCTTGCGTTTACTCTCTCCATCTCCCCACTCAACCCGAGCCTTACTATTTGTCTAACGCTCGTGCACTCAAGGAGCATCGCACTTCACCCGGAGGTGCTGTGTGGGCTTGTGGTAGTATTTTACGAAAATGCAGCTTTATAAATTATACAAATTTATTATTTTACACGGTGCCGTTTGGCTACCGCACACGCATCTGCTTCTTCTTTTCAAGCCTTCTGTCCTGCACTGCTGGATATAGGCCTCTTCCGTTTCCTTCCATTTCCTTCGGACGGATGCTGTATGCAACCATTTTGTACGTCCCACAGCGGTTGAAGGACCATTTTTTTGAGGTCTTCCGACGCCTCTTTTATTTTCCCAAGATCCCTTGCGCTCCATAGGTAGACTTACCTTAATTATGAACCTCTAAACCGGGGCAGGTAGGGAAAAAAACATTGGAACCTCTTATAACGAGCATAATTCGTTCCAGCATCTTACTCGTTAAGCGAAAAACATTTCCCATGGAAATCATAATTGCGAAAACACGCTCCAAAGGTGCTGAAGTCCCGGGCACAGAACATATGTGTAATTTAATAAGATGAGGCGAATCAGTCAAAATGTTTGAATAATTGGACCCATTTATCGTTTGGGTCGTCGTTAAACTCCATTCTTCATTTTTTATGCAAAAAAAGCATTCATCTTAAATTAAATTATCAGTATACATTCTTTTCTCAAGAAAGTGACTCCTGGGATGTTGACGCTCAGCTTTCCTTTTATTCCTCTTGTGGTACCTCACTACCACTACCAGCAATAAATGGGATCCTCGATTTGTGCATCCTGTTGACATGGTCTCTCCAAAATATTATCCTTACTCCTCCGATAATGTTGTCAAACTCGATAGCCACGACACTACGCTGGCAGAGTTATTTAAACACATTTCTTGGTTACTTTTCCTCAAACCTTGAAGTCTGTACTTTCTCAGCATTTCTTCTCCATGTTATATAATGGATAAATTGAAACGTTGTGTTTCACTCTCGCTGCTCCCTGATAGTGTGTGAAGAAGACGTGTATTTACCAGTGCTTACTATCGGTTATTTTATTATTATTTTATTTTTAAGACTTTTTGTTTGTATTCATTGGTGTATTTTCATATAAGATACTGTATATATGTATTATGCTAAAGGCATTAACCGTTGAATAAATAAATAAATAACTTTTTTATCGAGTATTTGAAATTCCAACCCACCTGCCTTAGTTTGCTGGATAGTGGTCATCTCGACTGCATCCAGTCTACTCTCATCCTTCCCAAACCATCCTAACCCGCCTTCCTTAGTTTGCTGGATAGTGCTCATCTCAGCCTTGCACCCTTTCCTTATATCACCATTGGAAGATCTACCATACATGGTCTTGCCGCACTGGGAGATGGCATACCGACTGCATCCAGTCTACTCTCATCCTTCCCAAACCATCCCAACCCGCCTTCCTTATATTGCTGGATAGTGCTCATCTCAGCCTTGCACCCTTTCCTTATATCACCATTGGAACATTTACCATACATGGTCTTGCCGCACTGGGAGATGGCATACCGACTGCATCCAGTCTACTCTCATCCTTCCCAAACCATCCCAAGCCACCTTCCTTAGTTTGCTGGATAGTGCTCATCTCAGCCTTGCACCCTTTCCTTATATCACCATTGGAAGATCTACCATACATGGTCTTGCCGCACTGGGAGATGGCATACCGACTGCATCCAGTCTACTCTCATCCTTCCCAAACCATCCCAACCCGTCTTCCTTAGTTTGCTGGATAGTGCTCATCTCAGCCTTGCACCCTTTCCTTATATCACCATTGGAACATCTACCATACATGGTCTTGCCGCACTGGGAGATGGCATCCCGACTGCATCCAGTCTACTCTCATCCTTCCCAAACCATCCCAAGCCGCCTTCCTTAGTTTGCTGGATAGTGCTCATCTCAGCCTTGCACCCTCTCCTTATATCACCATTGGAACATCTACCATACATGGTCTTGCCGCACTGAGAGATGGCATCCCGACTGCATCCAGTCTACTCTCATCCTTCCCAAACCATCCCAAGCCGCCTTCCTTAGTTTGCTGGATAGTGCTCATCTCAGCCTTGCACCCTTTCCTTATATCACCATTGGAACATCTACCATACATGGTCTTGCCGCACTGAGAGATGGCATCCCGACTGCATCCAGTCTACTCTCATCCTTCCCAAACCATCCCAAGCCGCCTTCCTTAGTTTGCTGGATAGTGGTCATCTCAGCCTTGCACCCTTTCCTTATATCACCATTGGAACATCTACCATACATGGTCTTGCCGCACTGAGAGATGGCATCCCGACTGCATCCAGTCTACTCTCATCCTTCCCAAACCATCCCAAGCCGCCTTCCTTAGTTTGCTGGATAGTGGTCATCTCAGCCTTGCACCCTTTCCTTATATCACCATTGGAACATCTACCATACATGGTCTTGCCGCACTGAGAGATGGCATCCCGACTGCATCCAGTCTACTCTCATCCTTCCCAAACCATCCCAACCCGCCTTCCTTATATTGCTGGATAGTGCTCATCTCACAGACGTCACAAGGTCCAATTGACTCAAGCCTCGTGACCTTTTCAAGCGTCGTCAATACGTCGTATGGTTGGTTGGGCAGACAAAAGCGAATAATGACTTTACGAATAAAGTCATCTTCGGCGATGAGGCACCCGTTCACCCGCATTTGGGCAAATAATAATCCAGTAGTGACGGTTGGAAAGGCGATGCATCCTCAAAAAGTGTTTAACCGGAAGGGCCGGTGCTAAAATAAAACGCGAGTCCCGGTGTTGGGTAGTCACTACACAATTTAAATCGAAATTTGCGATTTTAAATTGAAAAAAAAACGTACATTCACAGCTCATCTCCTTAATGAATTATAAATGAAGTCAAAAATTATAATAAATTAGATTTATTTGCTGAAAATATTTAAAAAAAACACCTGGAAACGCTCACGGAACAAGCACAAGTCCACTCTTGTCGGAAGCTCAAGAGCTACTCACCGCTAGCCAGAGAACATTGAGATCCTCACGCTTGTATGGTGCAAGTATTCAAGAGTGAGATACGAATATAGCGTTGCGGTTCCCGTATATTCTTCACGCGCTGTTTATACGCGAATTTGTTTCCGATATTCACAAAATACCATGTGATTCGACACCGTTAGACTTCTGTCCTTGGGGATTTTTAAAGTAAAAAGTGTGCATCAATAAGCCTAGAACAATTCAAGTGCTAAAAGATGAGATAATTCGGCACGTTAACGCCATTGAACCTTGAGGTAATTGATTATGCCTCGGTGTCATTGAAAATATGGAGGTACGCCACCAAAACCGTGGCGAGCATTTATCCGTCATAGACGTCATATATTTATATTATAATAAAAATAATGTAATTCTTTGAAAACGTTTTTATTTATTTATTATCCTCAATTTACACCGTGCGTAATGGTCGGACCACCCTTTACTTTCATGTAATTATATTACGGAGGGTTATAAAAATTCTCAGCTCGTATCTATCGTATTTTATATTGATATTCTCATTTTACAGCCGAGTTGTAGTAAATACACATTACCGGGAGGGGAAGGATAAGAACGAACCCAAAAAATACAACACGCCCCGATTCGGTGGACGCTCCGATCATTACTGATTGCGCACACTATCGGAACGCCGCCTTATCGGATGACATTTGCATCAGATTTAATGTTGCCATACATACAGATTTTAGGCTGCCGTTACAGATGAGAGATTTTACTCTTAGGGCGTTTGTCCCCTACACGGAATTATACGGAATTTTACCGTCCGTCACGTCAGTTTTCAGTTTTCAGCGTTTCAAAACGATCATTGGCTTGTGCTTTTGTCCATCTTTCTTAGGATCGGTGCGTGAACACGTTGCGGGTAAATTCGATCACGCGGAACTGTCGTAGTCGCTTTTATTTTTCAAGACCGGACTGGTAGTGGACAAGCGCCCTAAGGTAGTACTTTTAGTTTTATACAGATTTTTGGTATATGATAAAACAGAAGAATGAACATATCGCTCACTCCTTTCAAGAACGTCATAAATAAAAAAAACTAGATTTTTCAGGAGAACGTTTTTAAAGTTTAAAAATATAATACAATGTATTAAAAATAAATATCAAGCCACTTATTGAACTTTTTACTGTGCAACACATCTTTTTTGGTGAAACCTGAAGGTTCTTTCTCCATTTAAAAAATATTTAGTATATTTCAAAAATAATTAAACAATACCTTTTCTTCAAAATGATAAAACAATACTTTCTGCCTAGTAGCGGGTAAATATTAAGTTGAAAATATGCCGCTTTTGCTGGGATATAGTACATTTTCTAGGCATTCCGAAAACACGCACAACTGAAAATTGACGATTTTTGATTTATGACGTTCTTGAAAGGAGTGAGCGATATGTATAGATTCGAGCGTGCTTAACCTTCCCCTCATGGTGATATGTATTTACTACAAACCGAGTTTAAAATAAGAATATCAATATAAAAGATACGGGTTCAGATTTTTTTGTATTCCTCTGTAATATAATCACGTATTAAATGAAAGTATTGTTATATAAAATAATTCATTTGCAGCGACGGAAATAAATGAATTGTAAAATAAATCGGAGATAGGATCACGAATACACAGACGTTTCTCAGAGTATGCGTGCGTGCCGCACTTTACGTACACGCGCACGCGGCTTCATAATGTTTCGGACGATCTCATTTTAGTTGCTTGCAAGACGCCATCTGGGATGGTTGTACCGCTACACTAGCTGCGGCGGATACTTACGATGCATTTTTTTTCTTTTTTAGGTACTTACCAGAGCTAACATCACAACATTGATACATTTCAACTTCAACTATGGTCAATAATAGCAAAATTTAGGAATACTCACATTTTCCCCGTTTTTAAATGACATTTTCATATGGCGTACAAAACACATATCACCGGAACGCGCGGAAGTTTTTAGCATCGTAAGGGAAGGGTTAACATTTGATAATAAGTAGGTGAGCATATGTTTTATATTGGGGTACGTTATTTCTTATTGGGTAGGGTACTTTTTTGTCTTGTCATGGAACATTACGCAATTTACGTAAGTTTTTCAATAACTTTATTAATTAGTTAAAAAAAATGAATTTTTTTACTGATTTTGGGTTATTGATTCTATACAGATTTCTAGACTGTTTGATTCAGATGTTTTGGTTTGGCATATGGCAACACTGGTCGGTCGCCGGTGACATTGCCGGTCGGTGTCGTGCAGTGTCGTGGCGATCTGGTGTCGGTATAAACTTTAGTCATAGGACATTTCTGCGGATGTAAATATATCGAGAATACTCCATGTAAAATGTTCGGCGCACCTTCGCCGACAGCGCGGACATCGTGTACTAAATTCATTCAAATTCACGAACATTTTGTTTTTTCCGAGTGATTTGACAGCTTTGCGGACATTTTAAAAACAACGTTTGGACTTAGTTTAACCTTCGACACTTAGATTGCGTCTAAAAAAGGCGCTCAGAATAATGTACATTTGTAAGGTGTATTCGATCGAAGCGATCAAGACCGATTCTAGGAGCGGATTAAGGCTTCGAAGCGATATTTAATACGCAATTTGGAACCAGATCCTCTTCCGCGCGGCGCGACCCGCGAATGGAACGTGTAAAGGAACGAAGAAGAGGATTTCTAGAGGAGGACAGTATTTTTTTACGAATAAAGAAGATGGCGGACTCGTGGCAGATTTGGGTGATCCTCCCCGCGTATTTGGCGGCGTCTCTCGTCGTGTTCGACAAGGTGTACTCCACCTCGGACATGGTGGTGGACGAGGAGTTCCACCTGCCGCAGGGGCGCGCCTACTGCGAGGGCAACCTGTCGCACTGGGAGCCCAAGCTGACCACGCCGCCGGGGCTGTACGCGCTGTCCGCCGCGCTGGGCCCCGCGCTGGGCTGCGGGCCCTACGCGCTGCGCCTGACCAGCCTGCTGGCGTCCTGCGTGTCCGTGCGCGCGCTGTGGGCGCGCGGGCGCGCGCAGCTCGCGCTGCTGCCGCCGCTGTACATGTTCGCGCACCTGTACTACACGGACGCGGCCGCGCTGGCGCTGCTGCTGGCCGCGCTGCGGGCGCGCCGGCCCGGCGCCGCGCTGGCGCTGGCGCTGGCCGCCGCCGCCGTGCGCCAGACCAACGCCGTGTGGCTGGCGGGCGGCGCGGCGCGCGCGCTGCTGGCCGCGCTGCCCGCGCGCCCGCCGCGCTCGCCGCGCCGCGCGCTGGCCGCGCTGGCGGCCGCCTTCCGCCGCGCGCCCGCCGCCGCCGCGCTGCTGGCGCCCGCGGCCGCGCTGGGCGCGCTCGTGCTGCGCACGGGCTCGGCCGTGCTGGGCGACCGCGCCGCGCACCGCCCGTCGCTCAACCTGCCGCAGCCGCTGTACTTCTGCCTGTTCTACGGCGCGTTCGCGGCGCCCAGCCTGCTGCGCACGCTGCGCGAGGACGCGCGCGCGTGCCTGGCGGGCGCGCGCGTAGCGCTGCTGCAGCTGGCCGCGTGCGCGCTGGTCGTGCGCCTCAACACGGCCGCGCACCCCTACCTGCTGGCGGACAACCGCCACTACGCGTTCTACGTGTGGAACCGCTTCTACGGGCGCTACTGGTGGGCGCGCTACGCGGCCGTGCCGCTGTACGTGTACGTGGCGCGCAGCGTGTGGCGCCGCCTGCGCGCCGGCAGCGACGCCGCCTTCGTGGCGCCCTTCGCGCTCTGCGCGCTGGTCACGCTGGTGCCGCAGCGGCTGCTGGAGCCGCGCTACTTCCTCGTGCCCTACGTGCTGCTGCGCCTCGAGCTGCCCGCGGACCGCGCCGACGCGCTGCTGGAGACGCTCTGGTATCTCGCCATCAACTGCCTCACCTTCTACATCTTCTTCACCAAAGAGATACACTGGCCCGACTACGATAAAGTGCAACGCTTAATATGGTAAAAGGGTTTAATACAATATTCTACTAGATGTGTGTACGTCAGGACAGAAGAGCGCCACAGCGTTCCATCCTCTCTGCCTACTGTTGGTAGTAGACTACTAAGAAGGATGAGATCGGAGGGCAGGGTCCATTGAAACGTGCCTGCGTGTACATAGTTAGGCCGTAATGAGACGCGTGTAGTGCAGTGAAATATTCCGACGCCATGGTTGCCGGGTTGCCATGCCTGGTCGATAGAGTGGTTGTTATATCCACTACACTAAGTGTAAAAACAACAACAAAAACACTTCAATTTTGTAAATATTTTATTTTTAAACAGCACATATGTTATTATTTATGAAACATTTAAATGTAAATATATTTTTTCAAATAAATAAGTACTTTTAATGACTTTTTTTCTTAACATATACACTACAACAGCTAATATATATAAATATACCTATTTATATATATATATATATATATATATATATACATATATATATACATATATATATATACATATACAGAACGGTAGCCGAGCGTGCTGACCATTACACTACGGAGGCGGACAATAATATATATAAACGAAAATGAAACAACTTCCTGTAACATAAAATATGCGTATGTATACATTTTGTCCGCCTCCGTAGTGTAATGGTCAGCACGCTCGGCCACCGTTCCGGAGGTCCCGGGTTCGATTCCCAAGGGGGGTAAAACAAATATAAGTGATTTTTTCACTGTAATATTTATTCAATATTACCCTGGACTGGTACCTGAAGCGGAGGGCTGATCACCTTTCCTTTATGTGTAAACGATCGAGATAACACTGCGTTTATATGACGCAGTGCCCTATGCACCATTGGGTGCGGATAAGGGTTTTTTGTTTAGTTACAAACGAAAACTGGACTCGATGGCGTATAGACGATTTGAGTGAGGGAACTCAGGCTGAAGGACATTATATATTCATTTGGCGTTTCATTTTTAGAACTCCATTTTAATTTATGTATCAATTTTAAATCAAACACATATTTTTCGAGTCTATAAAGTTGTATTTTATAAACAAAATGACATTGTGACAATTGTTTCGCCTTGTTAGGGCATTATCAAACGAATGCGTCACAAACATCATGAATCAAACGAAAGAATTGTCATAATATTAATTTTTTATGTGTTTTTGTTAATAAAATACAACTTTGCGTTTGATTTGGAAATAATACATAAGCTGAAGGACATTACGGCTCTGGGAACGGAAACCAGGGGGGATTAGTAGGAAGAGCAGAGCAGCATCGATGGCCGCTCGGTGTGGCATACCCAAACGGGTATGCCACACCGAGCGATATTCAAAATGTCCGCAAATGATTTGTAGATATTTCGACATCCATACTTCTTATTTTCACCAAAGGTCAAATCCTTACATTTCACCATTTATTTGATAATGTCTCAACAAAGATGAAGAAGTTTGTCGAGATGACGATTCGAAAGCCTGGATGGTCGCGAGAATTCCGTCGGCTGGTTCGAGTGATCACGCAAACAACAGATCTAATAACAGGCATAGTAAAATTTTTAAACTTTACAGAATATGTATTTCTCAATTTGCGGTTTGTAAGCCCTGCAAATGCCCCGGGACCTCCAGTACGGTAGCCGAGCATGCTGACCATTACACTGTGGAGGCGGACGAATTTATATATATATATATATATATATATATATATATATATATATATATGTATATATATATATATTTACATATTTATATATAAAGAACTTCCAAGAATTTGAGTACTATGGTTGTCAATGATGGGTAGAATTGGTGAATGTTACACGTGTGTAAAGTGGTCACACAAACCAGCCTATGACGGTCGTCAAATAATAATAATAATAAATTTGGATAACTTATATAGCGCCATTTTCGTAAAAAAAATACCTCAAGGGCGCTTCACGGTGAATGAATTGGGGAAAGAATTATGGTGGAAATGATTTAGCAAAGAAATTGCTCACTCCTTTCAAGAACGTCATAAATCAAAAATTGACAATTTTCAGTTATGCATGTTTTCGGAATGCTCAGAGAATGTACTATATCCCAGCAAAAGCGGCATATTTTTAACTTAATATTTACCCGCTACAGGGCAGAAAGTGTTGCTTTTGCATTTTGAAGAAAAGGTATTGTTTATTTATTTTTTTAAATATACTAAATATTTTTCAAATGGAGAAAAAATATTCAGGTTTTACCTAGAAAGATCTGTTGCGCAGTAAAAAGTGCAATAAGTGGCTTAATATTTATTTTTAATACATGGTATTATATTTTTAAACTTTAAAAACGTTCTCCTGAAAAATCAAGTATTTTGATTTATGACGTTCTTGAAAGGAGTGAGCGAAATGTGTTTTTAGTCTTTTTCTAAAGATCATCTCACTCTCACTATTTCTAACCATTGGTGGAAGAGCATTCCACGCCGTCGGTCCTGCAACAGCAAAGGCACTCTCGCCAAATTTAGTGCATTGGTTGCGAGCCGGTAAGATCACTTTGCCCATTGCAGATGTTGTAGCCGATCGAAGCGTGAGACGTCTACCAACCAATTCATCTGGAATACACAGTCAAAGCCCCGTAAATGCCCAGATTTCCACATTCTTCTTCATCTCTGATGAGATGTCAAAAAATAATAAATGTACATATATCGTTACGTTAAATTTGATAAACTATAGGATTTATATAAATATTTTTTTTTTGAATATTTGCGAATGAATTTTCAAACAAAGATACTCATATCGCTCACTCCTTTCAACAACGTCATATATCAAAAATCGTCAATTTTCAGTTGCGCATGTTTTCGGAATGCCCAGAAAATGCACTATATTCCAGCAAAAGCGGCATATTTTGAACTTAATATTTACCCGCTACAGGACAGAAAGTGTTGTTTTTGCATTTTGAAGAAAAGGTATTGTTGAAAAAGGTACTGCCTCTCTTCATCAATCCGCTGTATAATATGGAAGAATAAACTAACTAACCATCACGCCGCTTCCCTGCAGGGGTAGGCAGAGAGAATAGAGTGCCACACCACTCTGTCCTTGCAAACATTCTTCGCCTCTTCCACGTTCATGCAACTCCTCATACATACCCGCCGATTGTTACGACTCCTAACCTGACCACTTTCAAGTAGAATATGGAAGTCTGGGGATTTACGGGTGCTGACGACCGTCATAGGCTGGTTTAAGTGATCACTTTACACACGTGTAACATTCACCAATTCTACCCATTATTGACAACCATACTACTCAAATTCTTGAATAAAATAATAAAATAAATAATATTAAAAAAATATGAAAATAACTCCTGTAATTGGAGATAATCCAGACTTTGTGAACAGTATTTGGACACACTCAAAATGTTGTCAATGTGAGTTAGCCCGCGCCGCGTGCGGGTGACTGGCAATCAGAACAAATCGTCTCTGGACCGTTTGGCCCGCGGCCCACGGTCGGCTAGATCCACTTGACTTGCTGCGGCGCCGGCTGCGGCGGGTCCCCGGACTCCGCTCTCCTGGTGAGCGCGCTCGCCAGGGGACGCTGGCAGTGCGGGGAGGCCAGGGAGGGGAAGTGCTGCCGATAGCAGGAGTAGCTGATGGCCAGACCCAGCGCCGAGCCCACCACCACGTCTGGAACCCGACACCACAACTTGTATATACTTGTACATACATATCGCTCACTCCTTTCAACAAACGTCAGAAATCAAAAATCCAGAATGCCCAGAAAATGTACTATATCCCAGCAAAAGAGGCATATTTTTAACTTAATATTTACCCGATACAGGGCAGAAAGTGTTGTTTTAGCATTTTGAAGAAAATGTATTGTTTAATTTTTTTTTTAAATATACTAAATATTTTTCAAATGGAGGAAAAACCTTCAGGTTTTACCTAAAAAGTTCTGTTGCACAGTAAAATGTTCAATAAGTGGCTTGATATTTATTTTTAATAAATTGTATTATATTTTAAAAACGTTAAAAACGTTCTCCTGAAAAAGCGGATTTTTTAATTTATGACGTTCTTGAAAGGAGTGAGCGATATGTAAAGAAAACACATCATTTATATCTCTATAATATATGTATATATAACAGAAAGATACTACAAGACACACCGGGTAAGGACAGTATTTTGTAAGGGGTCCCTTATGTGACTGCGACCATAAAAGGTCTATTGCGACCTCCCTCTGTGTCATAGCTCACTCTCAAGACCTGCGCGAGTCGTGTAGCTCCGGTGGCTGGAGCTTCACCTTCTCCGAGTCCAGTATGTGACTCCACTTGACAATAACGCGGACGGGCGTTTGGCCATCCTCCATACAGGATCAGCTGATAGGGACAGTCAGGGTTCCTCGGGAGAGTGTTCACCTTGCCAGTGGTGGTGGTAGTCGCAGGTGCGGGACAGCGCCACGGCGAGCGCTGCGCAGAGCGGGCTTATCGCAAGCAGCAGGAGGGCCCCGCGGCCGCGCCGCCCGCTCCACACGCGCAGCTTGCCCATGCTCCACCAAGACATGAAGCCGAGCGAACAGAACGATACTGGAAAGGAAACAGTCCTATGTTTGTTTTGTTCTTAACCGGTTAACTGCCAAAAGCGTCTTAAGACGCATAATTTCCTCTGTAGGCCAGACATTCTGGCCCGTATGATTCTAGTAGGCAGCTCCGCGGGCCACAATGTCTGGCCCGGCGCAGGTATAACTTTAATCACTGATCTCTCTATCATCCGAGTATATTCTACCAACAAATATTTCAGATAAATACAGTTTAACTAACATGGTCATACGCCATAACATGCCAGACAGAGTGTCCCAAAATTAGGGAATATGACATAAATTAAGCCCTGAAGAGGGCAACAGGTTGTTGCCGAAACTAGTTGGTTAATAAAAATGTGAGTGGACCAGAACACAAAGTCTTTTTACTTCTCAAAATAATGTATCAATATGATCCACAAGGTAAATGCTTTCAATATTCAAAACCAAAATATTTATTTTAACCGGATCCACGCGGCTCGCATAACCGTATGTGTTTTCACAAAACATTCCCCGTACGCGGCTGACATAACCGTTTGTGTTTTTACTTTGCTCCAAGTTTCGAACCTCAGTTCAACTTGGAGGGATTTTTTCATGGTGTGGAACTTTGGATAAAATAATACGTCAATCCTTGGCCTTATGACATCTGTTGAAATATCTGACTAATAATTTGTAACATCACAAGGATAAATAAAAGAACAGATCCCTGATTTCTCTTGCGGTCGGTAATTAGTCCGCGCTATAATCATGCCCTATATTTGTCTCACTCTCGACGCTACCCTTGCCAGTGGGTAAGAGTGACACACGATGCGTGCTTTGATTTATTTATGTTACGATCTAATTTGTTTATATTACAATATATTTCAAGAATAATGTGACACACGTGTATTATAGAGTACCAAAAAGGCACAATGAATCCCATTGAACGTTTTTGTTTAGGAAAATAAATCGTTTCTTAACTAAATACATGATAAAAGTAATCATTTAAAAAACGGCGAAATACCGCCGCACACGGGCGTCTCTCAGGAACAAAGTGAACGCGGTTAAAAGGTTAATGGTAGAAAAACGTCGCTTTTTTTGATCAGAGTAGCTGATCAGTTATGAGAAAAAATGGTCAGAGTGGAAAAGGTTAAGGAGCTGAAATGGGATGTTTCGAAGCATCCACCTTACTCACCTAATTTAGCCCCTTCCGATTCCCACATTTTTTAATCATTACAAAATTAAAATGGAAAAAAAAAACAACACAGGAGGTGAAAACAGCACTAGACACGTTCTTTGCATCCAAACCCGAAAGTTTATATTCAAATGGGATTATAAAGTTGACAGAAAGACGGAAGAAATTCATTTAAAATAAATGGAAATATGTAATTGACTAAATTAACCGGCTAACTGCCAAGAGCGTCTAAAGACGCATAATTTTCTGTGAACGGAGCGCCGCTCATACGAAAATTGCGTCTTAAGACGCGCCGTTTTGAATGGGCTTTTACTAAAGAAAATCAATTATTTAAAATGTACAAATATATTGAAAGCATAGTGACATCTATTGAGAATATCTTTGCATACTTAGAATCGAAACATATTTTGTTTTTACCACTTTAAACGTAAATTAAGGAGAGCTTTGTCGTCGGAACAACAGGTTTGTCGAATAATCCCCGAGTTGCCGTCACTGCCCAATCTGATGACAGTGATTTTAGTGTCCATTCTGAAGATTTGAATTTTTTTAAATCATAGTGTGTGTGTGTATACTTTTAATATTAAACTAACATAAACAATTACTTTTGACATATCGCTCACTCCTTTCAAGAACGACATAAATAAAAAAACCTGATTTTTCAGGAGAACGTTTTTAAAGTTTAAAAATATAATACAATGTATTAAAAATAAATATCAAGCCACTTATTGAACTTTTTACTGTGCAACATATCTTTTTAGGTAAAACCTGAAGGTTTTTCCTCCATTTGAAAAATATTTAGTTTATTTAAAAAAATAATTAAACAATACATTTTCTTTAAAATGCAAGAACAACATTTTCTGCCCCGTAGCGGGTAAATATTAAGTTAAAAATATGCCTCTTTTGCTGGGATATAGTACATTTTCTGGGCATTCCGAAAACACGCACAACTGAAAAATGTCAATTCTTGATTTATGACGTTCTTGAAAGGAGTGAGCGATATAATTAAGTTTTCATATTTTCGATGAAAAATTTTGTGACAACCCTGCACCATGAACAATTAATTTTATGGTTATGGATTGGCAAAAGAAGGATGAAAGTAGACTGAATGCAGTTGAAATGCGATCTCTCAGAAGAATGTGCGACAAAACGATGTATGATAGATGTTCGAATAGTGAAATAAGGAAGGAATGCAAAGCTGAGATAAGCATTATCCATAAAATTAAGAAAGGTGTGTTGAGATGGTTTGGACATGTGGAACGAATGAGTGAGGAAAGAACGATAAAACAAATTTATGAGGCGAATGTAATTGGGAAAAGGAGCAGAGGAAGACCGAGAAAAACATGGCACGATCAGGTATGGCAAATACTCGAAAGTGGTCAGGTTAGGAGTCGTAACAATCGGCGGGTATATATGAGGAGACGCATGAACGTGGAAGAGGCGAAGAATCTTTGCAAGAACAGAGTGGTGTGTCATTCTATTCTCTCTGCCTACCCCTACGGCGAAGCGGCGTGATGGTTAGTTAGTTAGTTAGTATATTATGGATAAATGACTTGGGGTGTATATGGTATGTATGTAACTCACTGCTGCTGTGGCCGCTGGGGAAGGACTTGCGGCCCTCTGCCACGTCTCCCGGGGGCCCGGAGCACTGCAGCTCCGGGTTCAACTCCCCGTCGGGGAAACATCGCCAAAAGAAATCGGGACGCGGTCTACCTGAAAATTATCAACAAAATTTATTAGTTTGGGAAATATACATATGGCGATATAGTCTTTGTGGAGTGAATTGAACAGTTTTGGAAGATGTAAAATAAACTAACTAACTAACCATCACGCCGCTTTCCCGCAGGGGTAGGCAGAGAGAATAGAGCGCCACACCACTCTGTCCTTGCAAACATTCTTCGCCTCTTCCACGTTCATGCGTCTCCTCATACATACCCGCCGATTGTTACGACCCCTAACCTGACCACTTTCAAGTATTTGGCATACCTGATCGTGCCACGTTTTTCTCGGTCTTCCTCTGCTTCTTTTCCCGCTAACATTCGCCTCATAAATTTTTTTTACCGTTCTTTCCTCACTCGTTCGTTCCACATGTCCAAACCATCTCAACACACCTTTCTTAATTTTATCGATAATGTTAATCTCAGCCTTGCATTCCTTTCTTATTTCACTATTCGCACATCTATCATACATCGTTTTGTCGCACATTCTTCTGAGAGATCGCATTTCGCCTGCATTCGGTCTACTTTCATCCTTCGTTTGCCAACTCCACGTTTCACTTCCATACATTAGAGTTGGAACCAGGACTACTTGTGCACTGCCAGTTTAGCTTCCGCTGATAGGTTTTTATTTGCCATAACTGATTTCAGTGTTAAATGACTGGCGATAAAAGGATTTCTAGTAAATTAAATTATTGTAATCTATCCTCACCATCATTTGTCCGCCTCCGTAGTGTAATGGTCAGCACGCTCGGCTACCGTTCTGGAGGACCCGGGTTCGATTCCCAGGGGGGGTAAGAATAAATATGAGTGATTTTTTCACTGTAATATTTATTCAATATTACCCTGGACTGGTACCTGAAGCGGAGGGCTGATCACCTTTCCTTCATGTGTAAACGATCAAGATAACACTGCGTTTATATGACGCAGTGCCCTATGCACCATTGGGGTGCGGATAAGGGTTTTATTTATTATTTTTTTTATATCCTCACCATCTAAATGGGTTAATAAACTATGAAGTTTTTGATAGGCTTTTATTTGTTTTATTTTATTTGGGATTTTTACAGCCAAAACAATATACTATACAACATTAACTAACAAAACTATGGCCAATTAAAAAAATCCTCCGATAATGCTATTCTTATGAAAGCCATGTAGGTTGGGGTGAGTGTGTGTGTGCGTGTGTGTGTGTGTGTGTGTGTGCCTGTGCGTGTGTGTGTGTGTGTGTGTGTGTGTGTGTGCGTGTGTAGTACCTATTCCACGTCAACGTAAATCATCCAACAAACAGGGATTATATACAGTTGGCTTGTTGAACAAACGGCAACGAGCAATCATTCACCTAATTTCCTGCTAATCGTTGTTATCATTGTCTTATTAATTGGCTTTTATCATTGTCTTATTAATTGGCTTTTATCATTGTCTTATTAATTGGCTTTTATCATTGTCTTATTAATTGGCTTTTATCATTGTCTTATTAATTGGCTTTTATCATTGTCTTATTAATTGGCTTTTATCATTGTCTTATTAATTGGCTTTTATCATTGTCTTATTAATTGGCTTTTATCATTATCTTATTAATTGGCTTTTATCATTGTCTTATAAATTGGCTTTTATCATTGTCTTATTAATTGGCTTTTATCATTGTCTTATAAATTGGCTTTTATCATTGTCTTATTAATTGGCTTTTATCATTGTCTTATTAATTGGCTTTTATCATTGTCTTATAAATTGGCTTTTATCATTGTCTTATTAATTGGCTTTTATCATTGTCTTATAAATTGGCTTTTATCATTGTCTTATTAATTGGCTTTTATCATTGTCTTATTAATTGGCTTTTATCATTGTATTATTAATTGGCTTTTATCATTGTCTTATTAATTGGCTTTTATCATTGTCTTATTTATTGGCTTTTATCATTGTATTGTTAATTGACTTTTATCATTGTCTTATTAATTGGCTTTTATCATTGTATTATTCATTGGCTTTTATCATTGTCTTATTAATTGGCTTTTATCATTGTCTTTTTAATTGGCTTACAGCTAACTATTAAATTTTTTTTTGTGTTGACGTGTTGTCCGCCTCCGTGGTGTGATGGTCAGCGTGTTTAGCTACCGTGCTAGAGGTCCCGTGTTCGATTCCCAGGGGGGGGAGGGGTGAAAATAAATATTAGTGATTCAACACTGTAATATTTATTTAATATTACCCTGGACTGGTTCCTGAAGCGCAAGAGTGATCACCTTGCCTTCATGTAAATAATGATCTAGATAACACTGCGTCAATTTGATGCAGTGCCCTATGCACCATTAGGTGCGGATAAGGGTTATAAGTATGATGTGTTAACGATCAAGAAACACTGCATTTATCTGATGCAGTGCCCTATGCACCATTAAGGTGCGGATAAGGGTTTGAAGAATAACACTTTTTAAGTATTATTTTTTGACATCCCATCAAAGATGAAGAAGAATATAGAAGTCTGGGCATTTACGGGGCTGACGACCGCCATAGCCTGGTTTAAGTGATCACTTTACACACGTGTAACATTCGCCAATTCTACCCATTATTGACAACCACACTACTCAAATTCATGGAAGTTCTATTTAGATATGTATATATATGAACCAATTTTGAAACATTATTCTTGTGTAATGGACCTGCCATTCGCCATAGAATTTAGTACATAAATATCCCATAGACTGATAACCGACATAATATTGATTCTGTAACAGGTCGGATTCCACTTGTAGCTACGAGCAAGTCATCTTGTGACCATGTTTAATTAGTGTCCTATGGATAGATATATAAACCTGCCACCCACTGTAACACCAGGGACAGTTAAGGACAGTTATCTAGAAGCGATTCACGCCACTCGTTACGGTAGTCAAAAGTTGCGAGCTTACGAAATATCAACTTTGAATAATAATATTATTTTTTGACATCTCATCAAAGATGAAGAAGAATATGGAAGTCTGGGCATTTACGGTGCTTACGACCGTCATAGGCTGGTTTAAGTGATCACTTTACACACGTGTAACATTCGCCAATTCTACCCATTATTGACAACCACACTACTCAAATTCTTGGAAGTTCTATATATATATGAACCAATTTAGAAACCTTGTTCATGAATCACTAGAACTTCACTAGAGACATCTGTTGGTGAGATGTAAAGAAGCTTTTTTACTAAGCAGAAACTCTTATATTAGTATGTGAGATCCGAATCCTGGATTATAATCACACACATGAGAAACGCCAGAAAATACCATTTTCATTTTTATTATTAGGCTTTTAATTTGACCAGATAATCTGGTCAAATTTATCAGATATCTGGTCATATTAGAATAATAAAGTTATTCGATGCATCCAGTGCGTATTATTGACGCGAGTCCGCCTTCCATTCCTGACAATAGGACCTCAGCGTTCTGGAATTGGTCCCATAGCGCTCCCGTTGCGGACCAATACACTTGAATCACTAAAAAGACTAGCTTATTCTTCTTCATCTATGTTGAGATGTGTATTTTTTAACAAAAAAACGTTGAATTCACTCACCAACAATGAGTTTGACCATGTCAGTCAGAATGCAATTGATTCCAAGAGCGAGAGACACTCCCAATAGGGTCTGCAACAAGAACAAATGCATGAGTACATTACAAACACATTGCATGAGTACATTACAAACACATTGCGTGAGTACATTACAAAGACATTGCGTGAGTACATTACAAACACATTGCATGAGTACATTACAAACACATTGCATGAGTACATTACAAACACATTGCGTGAGTACATTACAAACACATTGCGTGAGTACATTACAAACACATTGCGTGACTACATTACAAACAAATTGCGTGAGTACATTACAAACACATTGCGTGAGTACATTACAAACACATTGCATGAGTACATTACAAACACATTGCGTGAGTACATTACAAACACATTGCGTGAGTAGATTACAAACAGGTTAGGTTAGGTTAGGTCAGGTTGGGTTAGTGACCTGCAGCAGGTCGTCCCTGTCTCGCGACACGATGAAGTGCGCCAAGGCCATGAGCAGCGGGGTCAGCAAGGCCAGCGCCCACAGCAGGGCCGTGCCGACGTAGGACTCTCTGCGGGGATTCCGGTACAACCACATCTCGTCAGGATGGATCTGCCGGCTGAACGGGTTCATTCTCTCCATGTACCTGCAGCACAAACAAACAAATGCTTTTATTTACTCATTTATACGGCCTCTTACAATATAATATAAAAGCAATAAAGACGTTTTATTTATTTATACTGCAGATTTTTTTATTTTTTTTATTCATTTAATATATTTATATTTTTATTTATAACATAATACATTTGAATCATTTATACATATGGAGAACTTTTATATTTCCATTCGCTGTGCCTCTCCATAAAAGAGACTGTGCTCTTGTGCTTGGAGAGGGACTTGCACTCGTAGTTTAATGTTATATAATAAAAAATATAATAGTTTTTTTTGTATATTTTTTCAAGATTCAAATGTATAGAGCTTATTAGATAGTCGATAGTATTATATTTTAAATTTTTGGATGGATCTTAAGAAAAATATAAATATTTGTGCTTTTATTATTTGTCCGCCTCCGTAGTGTAATGGTCAGCACGCTCGGCTACCGTCCGGGAGGTCCCGGGTTCGATTCCCAGTGGGGGTCAAATAAATATAAGTGCTTTTTTCACCGTAATACTTATTCTATATCACCCTGGACTGGTACCTGAAGCGGAGGGCTGATCACCTTTCCTTCATGTGTAAACGATCAAGATAACTCTGCGTTTATATGACGCAGTGCCCTATGCACCATTGGGGTGCAGATAAGGGTTTTATTTATTATTATATTAAATTTTAATCTTTTTTTACACATGAAGGAAAGGTGATCAGCCCTCCGCTTCAGGTACCAGTCCATGGTAATATTGAATAAATATTAGTGAAAAAATCACATATATTTATTTTACCCCCCTCGGGAATCGAGCCCGGGACCTCCAGAACGGTAGCCGAGCGTGCTGACCATCGCACTACAGAGGCGGAAAATTTAATATGCCGATATTTATTCATAAATTTTTTAACGACACTTACCAAAATAATTTAAGGATGAAATATTTTTAAACTAAAATTGTCATGAACATTTAACTAGAAATAAGGGTTTGAAAATGTATGATGAGATGCCTGAATGTATGAAGAATGAAAAGAGTCTGAAAGAATTTAAAAATACATGTTTTGTGTACTGTAAGAAAATGTGAATACAGTAAATTCAGTGAATAAAATAGTTTATATTATGGAATATAAGCTAACGTAAGAAATAAATAAAAAATAAAATAAAAGTTCATGAAAATGTATTTACATAAATATGATATATCGCTCACTCCTTACAAGAACGTCATAAATCAAAAATCGACAATTTTCAGTGGTGCATGTTTTCGGAATGCCCAGAAAATGTACTATATCCCAGCAAAAGCGGCATAATTTTAACTTAATATTTACCCGCTACAGGGCAGAAAGTGTTGTTTTTGCATTTTGAAGAAAAGGTATTGTTTAATTATTTTTTTAAATATACTAAATGTTTTTCAAATGGAGAAGTAACCTTCAGGTTTTACCTAAAAAGATCTGTTGCACAGTAAAAAGTTCAATAAGTGGCTTGATATTTATTTTTAATACATTGAATTATATTTTTAAACTTTAAAAACGTTTTCCTGAAACATCAAATTTTTTGATTTATGACGTTCTTGAAAGGAGTGAGCGATATGTGAAGCGTTTTGTCACATCAGACACTTTGTTTGATACTTATTATGTGTTTTATAATGTCTTAATAGGACGAAACGCATCACACGTTTTCATATTTTTTTTATTATTTTAAATTCTTTTACATTAAAGAATTTAGTTTAAATAAATGAATGAATGAATTTAGTTTAAATATCCCCATATTATTATTTTTGACATCTCATCAAAGATGAAGAAGAATATGGAAGTCTGGGCATTTACGGGGCTGACGACCGTCATAGGCTGGTTTAAGTGATCACTTTACACACGTGTAACATTCACCGATTCTACCCATTGTTGACCAACCACACTACTCAAATTCTTGGAAGTTCTATATATATGAACCAATTTAGAAACCTTGTTACATCTCACCAATAGATGTCTCTAGTGAAGTTCTAGTGATTCAAGAATTTGAGTAGTGTGGTTGTCGATATTGGGTAGAATCGGTGAATGTTACACGTATGTAAAGTGATTACTTAAACCAGCCTATGACGGTCGTCAGCCCCGTGAATGCCCAGACTTCCATATTCTTCTTCATCTTTGATGAGATGTCAAAAATAATAATATGAAAGTAACTCCTGTAATTGGAGATAATCCAGATTTTGTGAACAAGTATTTGGACACACTCAAAATGTTGTATATAATATTCCCGGTGAGTAATTTCTATTTTTCATTTTGGGACATGGGATTAAGGCTAACAAGACTGGAACACAAATAATAAAGTTACAAATAGATTTTAAAAAAATAACCAAAACTAATACTAATACATGGCAAAATATTAAACAGTATTTATTCCCAGCATTCATTTTCTCTAAATGCAGGTAACATTTTATTGGCATCAATTCAAGTACTATCTACCCTCGGATTGCACCAGTGTGCAAAGGCAAATGGCTGCAAGTTAAAATCAGTAGTTTTGAGATAAACCAGTTTATAGTCAACTTAAAATGATGCTTTTTGCCAACACATGTCGCTCACTCCTTTCAAGGACGTCATAAATCAGAAATCGTCAATTTTCAGTTGTGCATGTTTTCGAAATGCCCAGAAAATGTACTATATCCCAGCAAAAGAGGCATATTTTAAACTTAATATTTACCCTCTACAGGGCAGAAAAGGTTGTTTTTGCATTTTGAAGAAAAGATATTGTTTAATTTTTTTTTTCAATAAACTAGTTATTTTTCAAATGGAGAAAAAACCTGAAAAGACTGAATGCAGTCGAAACGCGATCGCTCAGACGAATGTGTGGCAAAACGATGTTTGATAGATGTTCGAATGATGAAATAAGGAAAGAATGTAAGGCTGAGATAAGCATTATCGATAAAATTAAGAAAGGTGTGTTGAGATGGTTTGGACATGTGGAGCGTATGAGTGAAGAAAGAACGGTAAAACAAATTTATGAGGCGAATGTAGTTGGAAAAAGAAGCAGAGGACGACCGAGGAAAACTTGGCACAATCAGGTATGTCAAATACTTGAAAGCGGCCGGGTTAGGAGTCGTAATAATCGTCGGGTATGTATGAGGAGATGCATGAATGTAGAAGAGGCAAAGAATGTTTGCAAAGACAGAGTGGTGTGGCGTTCGATTCGCTCTGCCTACCCCTGCGGGGAAGCGGCGTGATGGTTAGTTAGTTAGTTAGTTAGAAAAAACCTTCAGGTTTAACCTGAAAAGATCTGTTGCTCAGTAAAAAGTTCAATAAGTGGCTTGATATTTATTTTTAATACATTGTATTATATTTTTAAACTTTAAAAACGTTCTCCTGAAAAATCAAGTTTTTTGATTTATGACGTTGTTGAAAGGAGTGAGCGATGTATCAAATTAATACAATTTTGCGGCTATTTGGATAGTGAATATCTCGGTAAAGGAAAGAGATAGAGTAGAACATCTGTGATTGTATATGATAGAGGCCAGTTACGAGAATGCTTTGAGCCGTGTTACGCCAAACAGCCGCAACTTGATTTACGGCTAGTTGCCTTTACACATTAGTGCAAACAGCTATATATGGTATCAAACGTTTTGATCAATATCACTAGTCTGTTTTTGGTTGGTTGGAAGAAATTCCTTTTTAGCAATAAGCCCGCCAATGTATTTATTTATTTTCTGCACATGAAGTTTTTTCCTTAAAACACCATTTTGGCTTATTTATTGTAACTGCAGACAGTTGGTAGAATTCCATATTGAATTGTCGGGTAATATATCCAACAATTAAACAAGGTTTATTGGATTGAATTGTACATTTATTTATGTACATGTTAATACGTGACGCGTTTCCTCTTGTTAAGACATTATCAAGAGAGAGTACGGCTATTATCCTCGGCTCTACCCGACCCAGTTCCTCCAGGGTATGCTCGGCTACAATAGTTTAGAGACTAGAAGGAATGTGTATTTGATGAGGCATTTTTATCGATTGTTGCGCGGTATGATGGATAATCCTGAAATTATCCGGAGCATAGGTCTGTATGTTCCCGATAGTTACCTAAGACAGCGTCGGCATAGATCGTTTCCCATTCCTATACACAGGACCAACCTGCCGATGGTTATGCCTGCAGGAAGAGCTACCGCTATGTTGAACAATATCACATTGGATATTGATCTGTTCCATGTGTCCGAAGGAGTTTTCCGAAGCGGGATTCTTCTACACCTTTAAGTCTTCTTGCTTACTTTTAATATATACGCCTTGAATATTGTTTGTTATGTATATATTATTTTTTATTGAATAAATTGAAAAATTGAAATCAAACACTCTAGTGTGTAATGTCCTAAGAAGACGAAACGCGTCACGTATTAACATGTACATAAATAAATGTAGAATTCAATCCAACAAACCTTGTTTAATTTTGGCTATATTACTTGACAATTCACCAGTTTGGCATTGGAAAAGTAAGTTTTTCTACTAAATAATTAAACGGTTTTGAAAAGAAAAGAATTATTGAAAGGTAAGAAGTTGAAAACAAAAAATAATAATTTTTCCATAAAAAAAATATCCACTATACATTCTTTAACAATGTTACAATCTGTCGCGTTCTAGGAACATATGTTACATTTTTAAAACGCGAATGATGAATGAAAATGAACAAAAAATCGTCGAAACTCACAGGAAGAGGATAGCCATGCCTATCCTTAGCAGGATTTCGACGCACAGAGACGTCGAAACGAACCTCATATTCATATTCAGTGTAGTTCTGCGGACGTGTTAGCGCGAACGAGTAGCAACATGGTCGCTAAAACGCGTATGTACTTTGCAAATATCGAAAAACACTCCGGCAACATCAGAATATAGCGACTGAGGACTCTCTGGCTACTCGGGATATCGCGGAGCGACGCTTCGGGTAAAATTTCTGGTTCAAATCGACATTTTGAAATAATTCGCGGTAGATAAATTTTGATGAGTGCGCCAACAACCTGTCAAACTGACGTCGCGCCGTTTGATGAGCGCGTTCGAAAACTATCACTGATCACAACACAAGCATACTTCTTCTTCTTCTGTCCTTACTGCTAGATATAGACCTCTTCAGCGGTGGGCTAAAGGGGGCTCGGAGGGACCCCTTGTTAAATTTGACTTGGGCTGGGTTAAATTGTTTAAATTAAGGGTTAAATTAAGAGAAATCAATATTCTCTTTTTTTTTCACATTTCATCAAAGATGAAGAAGAATATGGAAGTCTGGGCATTTGCGGGGCTGACGACCGTCATAGGCTGGTTTAAGTGATCACTTTACACACGTGTAATATTCACTAATTCTACCCATTATTGACAACCACACTACTCCAATTCTTGGAAGTTCTATATATATATATATATATATATATATATATATATATATATATATATATATATATATATATATATATATATATATATATATACATACAGAAGAAGACCGAAAAAAACATGGCACGATCAGGTATGCCAAATACTTGAAAGTGGTCAGGTTAAGAGTCGTAACAATCGGCGGGTATGTATGAGGAGATGCATGAACGTGGAAGAGGCGAAGAATGTTTGCAAGGACAGAGTGGTGTGGCGTTCTATTCCTCTGCCTACCCCTGCGGGGAAGCGGCGTGACGGTTAGTTAGTTAGTTAGTTAGTTTTATATATATATATATATATATATATATATATATGTATATATATATATATATATATATATATATATATATATATATATATATATATATATATATATATATATATATATGTATATATATATATATATATATATATATATATATATATATATATATATATATATATATATATATATATATATATATATATATATATATATATATATATATATATATACATTTATTTATATACAGATACATACTAAGCTTTAACTTTAAATATATTTCAGGTATTGCATTTCTCAGAACAGATATCACAATATTTCCGTAGATAAATATAATCAGGCACTGATAAATCGCGTTATCTTTTAGAATTGTATTATTTTCTACTGAAAGAGGATTACCAACGCCTATTGCGAGTATACCGTAACTAGATCATTAACGCTCATTGTGACTTCTGTGTCCACCAGCCGTCGCAATGTCGGTAAGAATAATTAGTCTCTTCTTCTTCATCTCATTGTGCCACCTCGAAGGTCATCGCCAGTCTGCAGCCGCTCTGGGCAGCCGGGTTGCCGAGCCAGGATATACGCCTTCTTCCTACGCTGCGTTTACCTTCCACGCCGCCTTGTAATATAATACCTATTACTCGCTATTTCTCTCCCCTCATACAACGGCCCGAGTACTCCACGCTGAAGGTTGGCAATCATCGTGTCAGTCTGCAGCCGCTCTGAGCAGCGCCCCAGTGCTGCAGCGGAGCCAGGATATACGCCTTCTTCCTACGCTGCGTTTACCTTCCACGCCGCCTTGTAATATAATACCTATTACTCGCTATTTCTCTCCCCTTATACAACGGCCCGAGTACTCCACGCTGAAGGTTGGCAATCATCGTGTCAGTCTGCAGCCGCTCTGAACAGCGCCCCAGTGCTGCAGCGGAGCCACTCTCTACTTATATACGCCTTCTTCCTATCACCATTCGAACATCAGTCAAACATCGTTCTGCCGTACATACGTCTGACGGATTGTATTTTATCTGAATTCAGTTTCATTGCATCATTTTGCCTTCCTGCGTCCCTTCCACACATTAGGGATCGTACGGGGACTTCATGGCATTTTTTTTTTTTTTTTTTTTTTCTCTATCCTCACTAGGAATTTGGAAATACCTGTTCTGAGGTAGGCAGGGTATTCTTATTCCTTTTATAATATAATACAGCTTTACATATATTTATATATTGCCGACAAACAATTGAAGAGCCGATGAATGTTTGAAAAAACAGAGAAGCGGGGTGAGGGTTAGCTAGTAAATGACATCTTTTCGGTTTATTTTTCAGTCTTTGCCATTTGTTGGTCGGATCCATGGTGGGATGCAAATTGGGACCATCCTCAGGGTGTCGGGGGAGGTGTTCCCAAGAGCTGAGAAGTGAGTATATGGTGTACATATCTGTAAAGTCTAAAATCTCTGCCCCCGAATGTTCGGCACTCGTCCTATGGCCAGTTCAGTTCCGTGAGTTAGTTTAGTTACTATATTTACTTTGGTTATAGCAAGTTTAGTGTTCATGGAGTTTTGAACTAGTAAGTAGACATTCAGTCCCGTCTTGTGTTTTGTGCTTTAGAATGAATCTACGTGCGATGATGTTCTTATGCACTTCCAACCTTTTTTTATTTATTTTTTAAACGGGGTTGCATTTATTGTTTATACCTTACTTGTTATGTACAAGATTACGTGGATTTTTGTTTCTTCTGGCTAAAAACATGTTTTATTTTAATTTGTGCTGAGAACAGCAAGGATAAACTACGTAGTGTGGGGAAATCAGAAACCTGTCAACATTTGATCATTGATGGGAGAAACATATGTAGAACTTCTAGGAGAAGTCAGACTGTTGACTGTCGTCAACAGACCGAGGTGCTTCTAGAAAATTTGATGGTGGATTAACAAACTTGTATTTACTAAGATTGGCATGGGTATTGACAGGAATATTGAAAGCTTTTAAATATAAATTCACCGTGAAATTCGGAAAGAATTTTGTTTATTTCCTATAAATTTCGCAACTTTCGAGAAGGTCTGACAGGAAGCCTAGATGCTTCTGTATCAGGTCTGGGAATGCGGTGGGACAGCTCTCAATGTACCTCGCTTATTATTATAGAGAAGGTCTGTCAGGAAGCCTAGATGCTTCTGTATCAGGTCTGGGAATGCGGTGGGACAGCTCTCAATGTACCTCGCTTATTATTATAGAGAAGGTCTGTCAGGAAGCCTAGATGCTTCTGTATCAGGTCTGGGAATGCGGTGGGACAGCTCTCAATGTACCTCGCCTATTATTATAGAGAAGGTCTGTCAAGAAGCCTAGATGCTTCTGTATCAGGTCCGGGAATGCGGTGGGACTGCTCTCAATGTACCTAGCTTATTATTATAGAGAAGGTCAACATTTTGAGTGTGTCCAAATACTTGTTCACAAAATCTGGATTATCTCCAATTACAGGAGTTATTTTCATATTATTTTTTGACATCTCATCAAAGATTTTTTGATCTCACCAATAGATGTCTCTAGTGAAGTTTTAGTGATTCATGAACAAGGTTTCTAAATTGGTTCATATATATAGAACTTCCAAGAATTTGAGTAGTGTGGTTGTCAATAATGGGTAGAATTGGTGAATGTTACACGTGTGTAAAGTGATCACTCAAACCAGCCTATGACGGTCGTAAGCCCCGTAAATGCCCAGACTTCCATATTCTTCTTCATCTTTGATGAGATGTCAAAAAATAATATAGAGAAGGTCTGTCAGGAAGGCTAGATGCTTCTGTATCAGGTCTGGGAATGCGGTGGGACAGCTCTCAATGTACCTCGCTTATTATTATAGAGAAGGTCTGTCAGGAAGCCTAGATGCTTCTGTATCAGGTCTGGGAATGCGGTGGGACAGCTCTCAATGTACCTCGCTTATTATTATAGAGAAGGTCTGTCAGGAAGCCTAGATGCTTCTGTATCAGGTCTGGGAATGCGGTGGGACAGCTCTCAATGTACCTCGCCTATTATTATAGAGAAGGTCTGTCAAGAAGCCTAGATGCTTCTGTATCAGGTCCGGGAATGCGGTGGGACTGCTCTCAATGTACCTCGCTTATTATTATAGAGAAGGTCTGTCAGGAAGCCTAGATGCTTCTGTATCAGGTCTGGGAATGCGGTGGGACAGCTCTCAATGTACCTCACTTATTATTATAGAGAAGGTCTGTCAGGAAGCCTAGATGCTTCTGTATCAGGTCTGGGAATGCGGTGGGACAGCTCTCAATGTACCTAGCTTATTATTATAGAGAAGGTCTGTCAGGAAGCCTAGATGCTTCTGTATCAGGTCCGGGAATGCGGTGGGACTGCTCTCAATGTACCTCGCTTATTATTATAGAGAAGGTCTGTCAGGAAGTCTAGATGCTTCTGTATCAGGTCTGGGAATGCGGTGGGACAGCTCTCAATGTACCTAGCTTATTATTATAGAGAAGGTCTGTCAGGAAGCCTAGATGCTTCTGTATCAGGTCCGGGAATGCGGTGGGACTGCTCTCAATGTACCTCGCTTATTATTATAGAGAAGGTCTGTCAGGAAGTCTAGATGCTTCTGTATCAGGTCTGGGAATGCGGTGGGACAGCTCTCAATGTACCTAGCTTATTATTATAGAGAAGGTCTGTCAGGAAGTCTAGATGCTTCTGTATCAGGTCTGGGAATGCCTTGGGACAGCTCTCAATGTACCTCGCTTATTATTATAGAGAAGGTCTGTCAGGAAGTCTAGATGCTTCTGTATCAGGTCTGGGAATGCGGTGGGACAGCTCTTAATGTACCTCGCTTATTATTATAGAGAAGGTCTGTCAGGAAGCCTAGATGTTTCTGTATCAGGTCTGGGAATGTTTTTCCAGGCTAGTGATCGACCTGAAGAACCAAGCGAACGGAGACGTGGTCTTCCACACCAGCTTCCGCTTCGCCGAGCACAGCGTCGTGAGGAACCACTGCGGCGGCCGCTCCTGGGGCAAGGAGGAGCGCGACGGGAGCATGCCCTTGCGCCCGGGGCAGGTCTTCCAGATCACCATCATAGCGGACGACCGGGCCTACTCGGTGAGTGGGGAGCCTCTTTCACAAAAGACATCGCGAGGAATGCGGGTATGTTGCTGACACAGTGGCGACAGCAGCGTCCCGCAGCCGCGCGAACATCCACGCAGTCTAGCAAGCGTAGTTCTACATTCTTCTTATAACCCTTATCCGCACCCAATGGTGCATAGGACACTGTATCGTATTGTTCAGGTTTTACCTAAAAAGCTCTGTTGCACAGTAAAAAGTTCAATAAGTGGCTTGATATTTATTTTGAATACATTGTATTATATTTTTAAACTTTAAAAACGTTCTCCTGAAAATCGAGTTTTTTTATTTATGACGTTCTTGAAAGGAGTGAGCGATGTATGTAAATAAAGTAGAATTTAAACCTTGTTTTAATTTGGGATATATTAGCCAAAATAAAAGTTCGAAAACTTATTTTTAAAATCATGCTGAATTTTTTTAAACTTTTCTATCCAACCAATTACTTCAGGAAGCTGAACTTTTGGAGCTACGAGACATCTATTGCCAACAGTGTCTACAGTATGATTTCATGTGCCAACATTTATTTCCTACAAATGCAGTCAATTTTCATGCTCCCAACTGATTCTAACAACTGTATCCAGTTATAATAAATAAGTCTCTAAACTGTATCTAAAGGCTTAAAAGACTCTTGCCAGACAGGCTCCTTATAGTCTTCATTTTTGACATTCGACTGCGGCGCATTCGATCCCATATCGCTCACTCCTTTCAAGAACGTCATAAATAAAAAAAACTTGATTTTTCAGGAGAACGTTTTTGAAGTTTAAAAATATAATACAATGTATTAAAAATAAATATCAAGCCACTTACTAAACTTTTTACTGTGCAACAGATCTTTTTAGGTAAAACCTGAAGGTTTTTTCTCCATTTGAAAAATATTTAGTTTTTTTAAAAAATAATTTTTTTCTTCAAAACATAAAAACACCACTTTCTGCCCTGTAGCGGGTAAATATTGAGTTAAAAATATGCCGCTTTTGCTGGGATATAGTACATTTTCTGGGCATTCCGAAAACATGCACAACTGGAAATTTATGATTTTTGATTTATGACGTTCTTGAAAGGAGTGCGCGATATGTCATTATTCTAACTACTTAGTGTATTTGTTTTGTATAATTTCAGCTTTTCTTAAACGGAATCCTGTTCACGACATTTTGCCATCGCTTGCCCTACCAGAGAGTGACCCACATCGAGGTGTACGGGGAGGCGAGCGTGTCCTCCGTGGCGCTGGAGATCCGACCTGAGTAGTCACTACTGGTCGCCGTCACTACCGCTCGCCGTCACTACTGCTCGCCGTCACTACCGCTCGCCGTCACTACTGCTCGCCGTCACTACCGCTCGCCGTCACTACTGCTCGCCGTCACTACCGCTCACGATGGCGAGTGCACAATTGTGTGCACTTGTCTAAGTGTGCTGGTCTGTGTGCACTCCTCTGTGGGCACTTGCCTTTGTACATGGTTGTCGTGGAAGCGTTATGGACCAAGCGATTAATAAACTGAACATTTTTAAATATATATTGTAAATTATCGAAAGAATTGTGAATATAAATAAAAAAATATACTTAAATTTAAACAACCTGCTAAATTATATTAATATGAATTCCTTTGATCAAAATACACATTTACATATATATATGTAAATATATATATATATATATATATATATGTAAATATAAATATATATATATATATATATATATATATATATATATATATATATATATATATATATATATATATATATATATATATATATATATATATATATATATATATATATATATATATATATATATATATATATATATATATATATATATATATATATATATATATATATATATATATATATATATATAAATATATATATTTATATATTTAAATATATTTATATATATATATATATATATATATATATATATATATATATATATATATATATATATATATATATATATATATGTATATAAACATATATATATATATTTATATATATATTTATATACATATATATATATATATATATATATATATATATATATATATATATATATATATATATATATATATATATATATATATATATATATATATATATATATATATATATATATATATATATATATATATGTATATAAACATATATATATATATTTATATATATATTTATATACATATATATATATATATATATATATATATAAATGTATATAAATATATATATATATATATATATATATATATATATATATATATATATATATATATATATATATATATATATATATATATATATATATATATATATATATATATATATATATATATATATATATATATATATATATATATATATATATATATATATATATATATATATATATATATATATATATATATATATATATATATATATATATATATATATGTATATATTTATATACTTTTTAAACCATTTTACCATCTGCTAGTATCATGGCTACTGTATAACTAGATTTTACAAATCAAATTTACTTTGAGTCGCTCTAGCAGACAGTTATGGCAGCTTGTATTATCATCAATGTGTAGTTAAAAGTCAATCACAAAATGTTGCGATTGTCTTTTAACAAGAATATACCATATCAGCAATGGTCACCATAGTGAGATACTTCCATACATGGGATATGATACAAACTACGGACGATGGAATTTTCTTTTGGTGGTTTTATGTACACATAACCCTTTCCGGTCCATAAAAAAATGTAAAAATTCCTCCAAGTCCACAATAGATTTACAGCATTTTTATCCGCACCTAATGGTGCATAGGGCACTGCATCAAATTGACGCAGTGTTATCTTGATCATTACTTACACGAAGGCAAGGTGATCACTCTTGTTTTGAATATTGAAAGCATTAACTTTGTGGATCATCTTGATATGTTATTTCGAGAAATAAAAATACTTTGTGTTCTAACCTAAGTGATAAATGTAACCCTGAAGAGGGCAACAGGTTGTTGCCGAAACTAGTTGGTTAATAAAAATGTGAGTGGATCAGAACACAAAGTATTTTTATTTCTCGAAATAATGATCACTCTCGCGCTTCAGGAACCAGTCCAGGGTAATATTAAATAAATACCACGGTGTTAAATCACTAATATTTATTTTCACCTCCCCCCCCTGGGAATCGAACCCGGGACCTCCGGCACGGTAGCTAAACGCTGACCATTACACCACGGAGGCGGACAAACGGCATTACAGCATTACGGTGTTGAACACCACATCCAAGCTTTTTAAAAATAAAACTACTCTTTTGTTTAAAAAAATGTTTATTTTGAATGTATACAATCTCTATTACAGTCTCTTATACAGTATACAGTCATATTATTTTTTGACATCTCATCAAAGATGAAGAAGAATATGGAAGTCTGGGCATTTACGGGGCTTACGACCGTCATAGGCTGGTTTAAATGATCACTTTACACACGTGTAACATTCACCAATTCTACCCATTATTGACAACCACACTACACAAATTCTTGGAAGTTCTATTTCTCTAGTTAGAACCAATTTAGAAACCTTGTTCATGAATCACTAAAACTTCACTAGAGACATCTATTGGTGAGATGTAAAGAAGCTTTTTACTAAGCAGAAACTCTTATATTAGTATGTGAGGTCCGAATCCTGGATTATAATCACACACATGAGAAACGCCAGAAAATACCATTTTCATTTTTATTATTAAGCTTATAATTTGACCAGATAATTTATTTACAACATTTTGAGTGTGTCCAAATACTTGTTCACAAAATCTGGATTAATAATAATCATATTAATAATTATTAATTATAATCCAGATTTTGTGAACAAGTATTTGGACACACTCAAAATGTTGCAGTATACAGTCTCTTATTATTACATTTGTCACTAAATACAAGTGAGAAAAAAATATGTTTGCTTGTATTTAACCACTAAACTGATGAATATAAGTGATTTTTTCACTGATACATATATTCAATATTACCCTGGGCTAGTGCCTGAAGCGGAGGGCTGATCACCTTTCCTTCATGTGTAAACGATCAAGATAACACCGCGTTTATACGACGCAGTGCCCTATGCACCATTGGGGTGCGGATAAGGGTTTTATTATTATTATTTACGAATACAAACATGACGGTGAAGACGCTGAAGAAATGGTAACCTGCAGTTTTCACTGTTGTCATAATTTTTCGCTGGTGAGGCCGGGCCTGGCTTAAAAAAATTATCCACCCTTTGTATGTCTGGCCTATTTCGTTCTTCAGTGATTTGCGACAAGCACATTTATCGACGCATTTTATTAGTCGGTATAGCGAAACATTTTAGGCCGTAAATGGAAAACGCGCCTCAGTGGAAGAGGGCCGCTATAGCGAGATGCCGTATAAAGAGCGGCCGTACAGCGAGGTTTTATCGTTATTATAAGTAATTTTAATGGACATTTTCAATCTACATATCGCTCACTCCTTTCAAGAACGTCATAAATCAAAATACTTGATTTTTCAGGAGAACGTTTTTAAAGTTCAAAAATATAACACAATGTGTTAAAAATAAATATCAAGCCACTTATTGAACTTTTTACTGTGCAACAGATCTTTTTAGGTAAAACCTGAATGTTTTTTCTCCATTTGATAAATATTTAGTTTATTTAAAAAAATAATTAAACAATACCTTTTCTTCAAAATGCAAAAACAACACTTTCTGCCCTGCAGCGGGTAAATATTAAGTTAAAAATATGCCTCTTTTGCTGGGAAATAGTAGATTTTCTGGGCATTCCGAAAACATGCACAACTGAAAATTGACGAATTTTGATTTATGACGTTCTTGAAAGGAGTGAGCGATATCTGTTTTTTTGATAAATTCATGGATTAGCGCGATGTATCCCGTTATCTCGGACACTTCGGAGATAAGATATATTGGATGACATCTATATATGCCTCAGATAAGGTAAAATTAGTCACTTTAATAGGTGCGCTGGCGTAACAGCTGTCTCCCCTAGAAGTTCCGTAGACGCCATGAACCTGGTAAGCAATTCAGACTCACTTCCTTCTATATATATATATATATTTATATATATATATATATATATATATATATATATATATATATATATATATATATACATATACATATATATATTTTGTCCACCTCCGTAGTGTAATTGATGACCATTAGGTCAGCACGCTCGGCTACCGTTCTGGAGGTCCCGGGTTCGATTCCCAAGGGAGGTAAAATAAATATATGTGATTTTTTTCACTGTCATATTTATTCAATATTACCCTGGACTGGTACCTGAAGCGGAGGGCTGATCACCTTTCCTTCATGTGTAAACGATCAACATAACACTGCGTTTATATGACGCAGTGCCCTATGCACCATTGGGGTGCGGATAAGGGTTTTTATTATATATATATATATATATATATATATATATATATATATATATATATATATATATATATATATATATATATATATATATATATATATATATATATATACATATATAAAGCATGGCCCGATCAGGTATGCCAAATACTTGAAAGTGGTCAAGTAAGGAGTCGTAATAATCGGCGGGGATGAGGAGATGCATGAACGTGGAGGAGGCGAAGAATTTTTGCAAGGACAGAGTGGTGTGCGTTCTATTCTCTCTCTGCCTACCCCTGCGGGTTGGTTAGTTAGTTAGTTATATATATCTAACGCCACATCAATCTGTTTACGCATTCGCCTCTTCCACGTTCACGTATCTCCTCGTACAAACCCGCCGATTATTCCTGACCCGACCACGCCCTAGTATTTGACATGCCTGATCATGCCGGATTCCTCGGTGTTCTTCTGCAACTGCATTTACCGTTCTTTCCCGAGTCGTTCGTTCCACGTGTCCGAACCATCCCAACACACCCGTCTTAATTTTATCGATAGTGCTTATCTCAGCTTTGCGTACATTGATTATCTTACCATTCGAACATGTATCATGCGTCGTTTTCCGCACATTCCGCACAAGCGAAACATGGAACTGGCAAAGGAAGGATGAAAGCAGAGTGAATGCTGTTGAAATGCGCTCCCTCAGACGAATGTGTGGAAAATCATTGTATGACAGAATTAAAAACGACGATATAAGAAAGGAATGTCAGGCTGAACGAGGAATAATTGAAAAGATTAGAAAGAGCTCTTTGCGGTGGTATGGACATGTGGAGCGAATGGATAGCGAGAGAATGACTAAGAATATATATGTGGCGAATGTGAGAGGGAAAACAGAACGCGGACGACCGAAAAAGACTTGGCACGATCAGATCAATCAGAACCTAAAATCTGGCGGTGTCAAAAGTCTGCGCAATCGGAGGGCATGTATGACTAGATGTATGGATGTGAAGGAGGCTAGGAGTGTATGTCAGGACAGAAGAGTGTGGCGTTCCATCCTCTCTGCCTACCCCTGCGGGGAAACGGCGTGATGGTAGTAGTAGTAGTAGTAGTATATATATATATATATATATATATATATATATATATATATATATATATATATATATATATATATATATATATATAACCTAACCTAACCTTAATCCCATGTCCCAAAATGAGAAATAGAAATTACTCATCGGAAATATTATATGCATATATGACTTATGTATGTAATATGTTTTGAAAAAAATAAGTTAAAAAAGTTAGGCTGGCTACAGCGATCGCTTCATACACTTGTTTATAAAGCGACTGACTTCCATCTTCATTCATATAAAAAGGAACGATAGATGCTTCATATCAAGTTTAAAAATAAAAATAAAAATCCTTATCCGCACCCCAATGGTGCATAGGGCACTGCGTCATATAAACGCAGTGTTATCTTGATCGTTTACGCACGAAGGAAAGGTGATCAGCCCTCCGCTTCAGGTACCAGTCCAGGGTAATATTGAATAAATATGACAGTGAAAAAATCACTAATATTTATTTTACCCCCCTTGGGAATCGAACCCGGGACCTCCAGAACGGTAGCCGAGCGTGCTGACCATTACACTACGGAGGCGGACACCTTAGGCGGAATCAAGTTTAGACACCCATAATATAATTTCATTATGTTGGGCTATTTTTATGGGCTCTTTTTATGGGTCGTTATGTACCAACCCTGTTTTGCTTCCAGCCAAATCCGTTTGTGGGAAAAATCCCCGGAGGGGTCGATATAGGAACGATAATACGAGTTCAGGGCAGGATCAACCCAGATGCTGAAAGGTTCGTACCCACCTGTATAACCGCCATGTAACGTAAGTCTCAACTGGCCGAATTGGCCGAATTGGCCGAATTGGCCGAATTAGCCGAATTGGCCGAATCAGCCGAATTGGCCGAATTGGCCGAATTGGCCGAATTGGCTGAATTAGCGGAATTAACCGAATTGGCCGAATTGGTCATATTGCCAAATTAACCCAATTGGCCATTTTTTCTCAAAATCAAGAGAAAAATAAGAAATGACAGTACAAAACATAAACATTATTCACAGCGCGTCTCGAGCTTTTATTAACATCATATCTAGAGTTGTTATTCACAACGTGTCTGGAGTTATTACTCACAAGGTGTCTCGAGCTGTATTCACATCGAATCTGGAGCCATTATTCACAACGTTTCTCGAGCTATTAATTACAGCATGTCTCGAGCCATTATTCAAAGCGTGTCTTGAGCTATTACTCACAGAGTTTCTCATGTTATTATTCAAAGCGTGTCTCGAGCTATTACTCACAGAGTGTCTCATGTTATTATTCAAAGCGTGTCTCGAGCTATTGATCACAGATTGTCTCATGTTATTATTCAAAGCGTGTCTCGAGCTATTGATCACAGATTGTCTCATGTTATTATTCAAAGCGTGTCTCGAGCTATTACTCACAGAGTGTCTCATGTTATTATTCAAAGCGTGTCTCGAGCTATTACTCACAGAATGTCTCATGCTATTTTTCAAAGCGTGTTTCGAGCTATTACTTACAGAGTGCCTCGTGCTATTATTTACATCCTGTCTAGAGCTATTAATCACATCATGTCTCGAGTGGAGAGAATTGTTAAAGCAATAAATACTGGAGAGTAGGCCTATGAGTCTACAAAGCATGTATGGCTAGAAGCTAGGACGGTTTGCCAGGGTCAGGATTGGAGAAGTCAGAAGCTATATATGTGCAGCTGAGGCAGGTACAGTTGGGAAGATCAAGGGTATATAGCATGTATGGCTAGGAGCTAGGACTGTATGCCAGGGTCAGGAGTGGAGAAATCAGAAGCTATATATGTGCAGCTGAGGCAGGTACAGTTGGGAAGATCAAGGGAATATAGCATGTGTAACTAGGAGCTAGGACTGTATGCCAGGGTCAGGATTGGAGAAATCAGAAGCTATATATGTGCAGCTGAGGCAGGTACAGTTGGGAAGATCAAGGGTGTATAGCATGTATGGCTAGAAGCTAGGACTGTATGCCAGGGTCAGGAGTGGAGAAATTAGAAGCTATATATGTGCAGCTGAGGCAGGTACAGTTGGGAAGATCAAGGGAATATACCTAGGAGCTAGGACTGTATGCCAGGGTCAGGAGTGGAGAAATCAGAAGCTATATATGTGCAGCTGAGGCAGGTACAGTTGGGAAGATCAAGGGTGTATAGCATGTATGGCTAGAAGCTAGGACTGTATGCCAGGGTCAGGAGTGGAGAAATTAGAAGCTATATATGTGCAGCTGAGGCAGGTACAGTTGGGAAGATCAAAGGAATATAGCTAGGAGCTAGGACTGTATGCCAGGGTCAGGAGTGGAGAAATCAGAAGCTATATATGTGCAGCTGAGGCAGGTACAGTTGGGAAGATCAAGGGTGTATAGCATGTATGGCTAGAAGCTAGGACTGTATGCCAGGGTCAGGAGTGGAGAAATTAGAAGCTATATATGTGCAGCTGAGGCAGGTACAGTTGGGAAGATCATGGGAATATAGCTAGGAGCTAGGACTGTATGCCAGGGTCAGGAGTGGAGAAATCAGAAGCTATATATATGCAGCTGAGGCAGGTACAGTTGGGAAGATCAAGGGTGTATAGCATGTATGGCTAGAAGCTAGGACTGTATGCCAGGGTCAGGAGTGGAGAAATCAGAAGCTATATATGTGCAGCTGAAGCAGGTATAGTTGGGAAGATCAAGGGAATATAGCTAGGAGCTAGGACTGTATGCCAGGGTCAGGAGTGGAGAAATCAGAAGCTATATATGTGCAGCTGAGGCAGATATAGTTGGGAAGATCAAGGGAATATAGCTAGGAGCTAGGACTGTATGCCAGGGTCAGGAGTGGAGAAATCAGAAGCTATATATGTGCAGCTGAGGCAGATATAGTTGGGAAGATCAAGGGAATATAGCTAGGAGCTAGGACTGTATGCCAGGGTCAGGAGTGGAGAAATCAGAAGCTATATATGTGCAGCTGAGGCAGATATAGTTGGGAAGATCAAGGGAATATAGCTAGGAGCTAGGACTGTATGCCAGGGTCAGGAGTGGAGAAATCAGAAGCTTTATATGTGCAGCTGAGGCAGATATAGTTGGGAAGATCAAGGGAATATAGCTAGGAGCTAGGACTGTATGCCAGGGTCAGGAGTGGAGAAATCAGAAGCTATATATGTGCAGCTGAGGCAGATATAGTTGGGAAGATCAAGGGAATATAGCTAGGAGCTAGGACTGTATGCCAGGGTCAGGAGTGGAGAAATCAGAAGCTATATATGTGCAGCTGAGGCAGATATAGTTGGGAAGATCAAGGGAATATAGCTAGGAGCTAGGACTGTATGCCAGGGTCAGGAGTGGAGAAATCAGAAGCTATATATGTGCAGCTGAGGCAGATATAGTTGGGAAGATCAAGGGAATATAGCTAGGAGCTAGGACTGTATGCCAGGGTCAGGAGTGGAGAAATCAGAAGCTATATATGTGCAGCTGAGGCAGATATAGTTGGGAAGATCAAGGGAATATAGCTAGGAGCTAGGACTGTATGCCAGGGTCAGGAGTGGAGAAATCAGAAGCTATATATGTGCAGCTGAGGCAGGTACAGTTGGGAAGATCAAGGGTATATAGCTAGGAGCTAGGACTGAATGCCAGGGTCAGAAGTGGAGAAATCAGAAGCTATATATGTGCAGCTAAGGCAGGTATAGTTGGGAAGATCAAGGGAATATAGCTAGGAGCTAGGACTGTATGCCAGGGTCAGGAGTGGAGAAATCAGAAGCTATATATGTGCAGCTGAGGCAGGTACAGTTGGGAAGATCAAGGGTATATAGCTAGGAGCTAGGACTGAATGCCAGGGTCAGAAGTGGAGAAATCAGAAGCTATATATGTGCAGCTGAGGCAGGTACAGTTGGGGAGATCAAGGGTATATAGCTAGGAGCTAGGACTGAATGCCAGGGTCAGAAGTGGAGAAATCAGAAGCTATATATGTGCAGCTAAGGCAGGTATAGTTGGGAAGATCAAGGGAATATAGCTAGGAGCTAGGACTGTATGCCAGGGTCAGGAGTGGAGAAATCAGAAGCTATATATGTGCAGCTGAGGCAGGTACAGTTGGGAAGATCAAGGGAATATAGCATGTATGACTAGGAGCTAGGACTGTAATTCAACCGTTTTTTGCAATTGTTTCCAATTGAAATCTTTCTTGTCCGAAAATTAAGTAATAATTCACACCCGCAGGCTCGTCATCAACCTGAAGTGTACGCCCAGCGAGGACGTGGCCTTCCACACCAGCTTCCGGTTCACCGAGAACTCCGTGGTGCGCAACCACTACCAGGACCTGGCGTGGGGCTCCGAGGAGCGCGAGGGGGGGATCCCGCTCATGGCCCCCATGTCCAGGGTAGCCGGCGCCAGCACTCCCTTCCTGGTGCTCTTCACGGTGGATGATCAGGGTTTCAAGGTTAGTGGCCTCTAAAATAATCGGAAGGGTTTCTTTTCAGTTACGAAATACTACTAATAAGGTTGTAGAATAGAAAGGGTCTCTTTTCAGTTACAAATTGCTACTAATAAGGTTGTTTCCCCTTGTAGAATCGAAAAGGTCTCTTTTCAGTTAAAAATTACTATTAATAGGGTTGTTTCCCCTTGTAGAATCGAAACGGTCTCTTTTCAATTACAAGTCACTACTACTATGACGGTCTAGATATGTAAATGATCCAATTTCGAAACATTGTACAAGAATCACTAGACCTTCACTAGAGACATCTATTGTGAGATGAAAGAAGCTAATTTGTTCACAAAATCTGGATTATCTCCAATTACAGGAGTTATTTTCATAGTATTTTTTGACATCTCACCAAAGATGAAGAAGAATATGGAGGTCTGGGCATTTACGGGGCTGACGACCGTCATAGGCTGGTTTGAGTGATCACATTACACACGTGTAGCATTCACCAATTCTACCCATTATTGACAACCACACTACTCAAATTCTTGGAAGTTCTATATAAATGAACCAATTTAGAAACTTTGTTCTTGAATCACTAGAACTTCACTAGAGACATCTATTGGTGAGATGAAAAGAAGCTTTATATCGAGCAGAAACTCTTACATTAGTATGTGAGGTCCGAATCCTGGATTATAATCACACACATGAGAAACGCCAGAAAATATCATTTTCATTTTATTATGTATTTTAGCTAATAGTGTGACCAGCTAATTTTTTTATACTATTTTGAGAGTGCCCAAATTCGTTTTATGTTTGTTGAGACGTCAAAAAATAATATAAAAATAACTCATCATCATCATTATCATCTTCTAAAGGCAGCGCCTTGTTGTGTCAGCCACTTGTCTCTGTCAGTCGCCATCCTCTTGAGCTGCGAATAGGAGGAGACGTCCATGAGCTGCTTCAAATCCTGGAAGTATGAAGTTCTTGGGCGGCCTCTTGTTCGTTTTCCCAAGATTCTTCCTTCGAAGATGTTGCTAAGAAAGGTGCTATGTCTAATTGAGTGCCCTATTAGCTTGGCCTTCCTCTTCAAAATATCATTTATAAGCTCTCTTCTTTCTTTAACTAATAACTCATACTCGGAGATAATCCAGAATTGTAAAGAAGTATTTGGACACATTTATAATTTTGTAAACTGTAATGTATGTATATGTTACATGTTAAATAAATTATCTGGTCAAATTATAAGCTTAAATAATAAAAATGAAAATGATATTTTCTGGCGTTTCTCATGTGTGTGATTATAATCCAGGATTCGGACCTCACATACTAATAAAAGAGTTTCTGCTCAATAAAAAGCTTCTTTTCATCTCACCAATAGATGTCTCTAGTGAAGTTCTAGTGATGCAAGAACAAGGTTTCAAAATTGGTTCATATATATAGTATATTATTAGATTAAAACCAATATTTTTAGCTTTTCCACTTTTTTTTATTTGACCAGCGACCGGGTTTCGTCGTTACCGACATCATCAGTCTGATGATGTCGGTAACGACGAAACCCGGTCGCTGGTCAAATAAAAAAAAATTGGAAAAGCTAAAAATATTGGTTTTAATCCAATAATATATTAAAAATGCAATTCCTTCACCAAGTGTCAGTGGATAATATAAATATATATATAGAACTTCCAAGAATTTGAGTAGTGCGGTTGTGAATAATGGGTAGGATTGGTGAATGTTACACGTGTGTAAAGTGATCACTTAAACCAGCCTATGACGGTCGTCAGCCCCGTAAATGCCCAGACCTCCATATTCTTCTACATCTTTGATGAGATGTCAAAAAATAACATGCGTTTGTCGAGAGAAGTGAGATTTATTATTTCTGGTCTTGCAGATATCTGTGAACGGAGCCCACTTCTGTGATTTCGAGCACAGGATGCCTTACAGATCGATAACGGAAGTGGAAGTGTACGGAGAAGTGGTATTGTCGCTGGTAGCCGTGGAAATACAACCAGATGCTTAATAATGTAAAAAAAATCAAATAAATTTAAGATTTAACAAAAAAAACCTTTTTCATATAAAATTATTTATTTGTTATTTATATATATATCCACCCCATATCCGCACCCGATGGTGCATAGGGCACTGCATCACATAAAAACGCAGTGTTTTATCTTGATCGTTAACACGGTCCAGCCCAGGGTAATATTGAATAAATATTACAGTGAAAACATCACTTATATTTATTTAACCCCCCCCACTGAGAATATATATATATATATGTATATATATATATATATATATATATATATATATATATATATATATATATATATATATATATATATATATATATATATATATATATAAATATATACATATATATATATATATATATATATATATATATATATATATATATATACACAAGAAAATGTATGTGGCGAATGTGAGAGGGAAAACAGAACGAGGACGACCGAAAAAGACTTGGCACGGTCAGATCAATCAGAACCTAAAATCTGGCGGTGTCAAAAGTCTGCGTAATCGGAGGGCATTCTATGACTAGATGTATGGATGTGAAGGAGGCGAGGAGTGTATGTCAGGACAGAAGAGTGTGGCGTTCCATCCTCTCTGCCTACCCCTGCGGGGAAACGGCGTGACGGTAGCAGTAGTAGTAGTAGTATGTATACACATACAATTTACGAAATAAAACATTAATTGGTACTGTATGTTTGCTTTGAATAGCCTTGATTTCATCACTAAGAATCAGGGATGTCACAAAATTTAATTAATTAAAAAAAATTACAAAATTTACTTTAATTTATTTTTAATATTTATGGAGTTGATAAAAAATTTAAGTGAAGCATGGAGTTGGCAAAAGAATGATGAAAGTGGACTGAACGCCTTCGGAATGAGATCTTTCAGTGCAGTAAAGTCTAGCAACTCACACGTAAAATAAAATGCCAATTAAAAGACATATACATGTTCCGAAATTTGAGTTACAACAGCTTTCCTCAATCCAACACACATGGCCGTTGTGAACTCACGTGTACTGTGATCATATATCTATATATTTATTTCAAAACATATTACATACATAAGTCATATATACATATCGCTCACTCCTTTCAAGAACGTCATAAATCAAAAAACTTGATTTTTCAGGAGAACGTTTTTAAAGTTTAAAAATATAATACAATGTGTGAAAAATAAATATCAAGCCACTTATTGAACTTTTTACTGTGCATCAGATCTTTTTAGGTAAAACCAGAAGGTTTTTTCTCCATTTGAAAAATATTAAGTATGTTTAAAAAAATAATTATACAATACTTTTTCTTTAAAATGCAAATACAACACTTTCTGCCCTGTAGAGAGTAAATATTTAGTTAAAAATATGCCTCTTTTGCTGGGATAAAGTACAGTTTCTGGGCATTCCGAAAACATGCACAACTAAAAATTGACGATTTTTGAATTGTGACGTTCTTGAAAGGAGTGAGCGATATAATATACCCGATGAGTAATTTGTATTTCTCATTTTGGGACATGGGATTAAGGCTAACAAGACTGGAACACAAATAATAAAGTTACAAAATATTTTTTTTTAAATAACCAAAACTTATACTAATACATGGCTAAATATAAAAACAATAAACAGGTATAATAAATAGGCACAAGAAGCATATTTAAAATTAACAAATGAAAAAAATATAAGTCTTATAGAGATAGAGATAGATTGAGAAATGTGAAATATGTGAGATGGAAGATGTCGTTAGGTGGGGAAGGCAACGAAGGAGACAATGGTACGCGCATGTGAGGAGAATGGAACCATCCAGACTCCCCCACATCGCACTGTACGGCCAACCCCATGGTAGACGACTCCCGGGCAGGCCACCAAAGAGATGAACCGATAGCTGGTATGGGTTCTAGTTGAACACCAACTTAATTTAACAGAAGGGAAGCAAGATGAAAGCGGATTACTTTTAACACAAATTTATTCAGTTCTAGAAAATAACAATCAGGAAATATTTAAGAATAATCGCGTGATTCTAATGTGAGAACAGTTGGAGGACGTGTCGTTCACTGGACGGGCGGTGACGGAGTGTAACGTTCTGGTTCCCGTTCGGTGCGAGCTCGGTTTGGGTGTTCGGTTATGCTCGTTCATTCGATTGTCGAGTTGCTACAGCGTGTTCGATTATGCTCGTTCATTCGATTGTTGTGGGTTGCCACACTGGGAATCGACGTCGCAGGAGGCTAATCCTTCTTAAAAACAGGCCGCAAGGCCTATAATAAAAAGAAGAAGAAAATATTTAAAAAAACATAAGGTAATATCAAAATAAGAAAACATGCCTAATCACTACATATATATTTTTTCCATAAAGTACCTTCTCATATCATTTATTTTGGATCCCTGAATGGGTTTTATTTTATATTTGTCAGGCAGCTGGTAATTTGTGTATTGGCAGTATATTTTAAGGACCTTACTCCAAATTTAGTAGTGTTTATCGGCTCCACATGTATCTAGGAGTTGGTTGTCAATCATGGGTAGCATGGTGAATGCTGCACGCGTGATCGCACAAACCAGACTATGACAAAAGCACTGTAAATACCCAGATTTCCATAATTGTGTTCATCTAATTTAAATTTGGGTTAAATTTGATGAAATCGAACTACGAAAACCTCAGAGACAAAACAATCATGTCGGATAACGGAAAGGTGTCAAAAGAGGATAAAAGCGAAGTCCCGATTGAACTATGTTGAACCCGACTGTGCTAGTCTGGAAGTTGGAAGTTGGCCATCCACAATGACGAGGAGCTCAACAAGCTGCCCTCCAGCGTGACGACCATCGCTCAGGAAGGCGTCCTGCCCAACACCTTGGCCATTTTCCAGCCCATAGGATGAAGAGGAAGGCGTTTTAATTTGTCATCTTTTCCCCGCTCCAGACTCGACGGCCCGAGACCGATTGACGACGTTTTAATCCATTAATTTTTAGTATATCATTATCATCATCATCCTATGTATTATTATTATTATTATCTATGTCTTTATAAGCGCCCTTGAGGTAGTATTTTACGAAAATGGCGCTATACAAATTATCCAAATTATTATTATTATTATCTGGAACCTAAAATCTGGTGGTGTCAAAAGTCATTTATAACATTTATGACATTTATGGCATTTATGACTGTGAAGGAAGCTAGGAGTGTATGTAAAGACAGAAGAGTGTGACGTTCCATCCTCTCTGCATACCCCTGCGGGAAAACGCCCTACTCTGTTTAGCTTGCCTTATTCGCGTGTCGTAGATCCGATTAACCACACAGGTTCATATCGCTCACTCCTTTCAAGAACGTCGTAAATCATAAATCGTCAATTTTCAATTGTGCATGTTTTCGGAATGCCGAGAAAATGTACTATATCCCAGCAAAAGCGGCATATTTTTAACTTAATATTTACCCGCTACAGGACGGAAAGTGTTGTTTTTGCATTTTGAAAAAAAGGTATTGTTTAATTATTTTTTTAAATATGTAAAATATTTTTCACATGTAGAAAAAACCTTCAGGTTTTACCTAAAAAGATCTATTGCACAGTAAAAACTTCAATAAGTGGCTTGATATATATTTTTAATACATTGTATTATATTTTTAAACTTTAAAAACGATCTCCTGATCAATCAAGTTTTTTGTTTTATGACGTTCTTGAAAGGAGTGAGCAATATGTGTTCATATACCATTATTACATCCGTTGTACAACAATCGCCGTCGATTAAAAAGCAATGATACTTTTTTTACAGTAAGTACACGTTTGCAGTTGTATTTGCAAAAAAAAACTTACGATCTCCTTATATCTTAGAATTACGAATGTAAAAACAAAACAAGTCTAGAAAGGAATTACGATTACCAAGAGATAGTTCACCATTAAATAAATATTACAGCGAAAAAATCATATGTATATGTATATATATATATATATATATATATATATATATATATATATATATATATATATATATTTAAATATATATATATATATATATATATATATATATATATATATATATATATATATATATATATATATATATATATATATATATATATATATATATATATATATATATATATATATATATATATATTTAAATATATATATATATATATATATATATATATATATATATATATATATATATATATATATATATATATATATATATATATATATATATATATATATATATATATATATATATATATATATATATATATATATATATATATATATATATATATATATATATATATATATATATATATATATATATAAATATATATATATATACATATATATATATATATATATATATATATATATATATATATATATATATATATATATATATATATATATATATATATATATATATATATACAAGTGCAACATTTTTACAAAAATGTTAATTATATTAGTAAATAACCACTCACCGTTATTTTTATGTCTACCGGTTTGGAGACGTACCCGTATCTTTTTACAGGACAATCACTACCACAGCATGGAAACAATACTACTCGTCACCACCATAGCACAATTAACACACTTAAAAATACACAAAATCTTTAACACATGCGATTTTGGTGACCTGCAGGCCAACGTGCACTAAGGGTTGCAGCACAAACATGCGTTATATATATATATATATATATATATATATATATATATATATATATATATATATATATATATATATATATATATATATATATATATATATATATATATTTATATAAATATATATATATATATATATATATATATATATATATATATATATATATATATATATATATATATATATATATATATATATATATATATATATATATATATATATATATATATATATAAATATATATATATATATATATATATATATATATATATATATATATATATATATATATATATATATATATATATATATATATATATATATATATATATATATAAATATATATATATATATATATATATATATATATATATATATATATATATATATATATATATATATATATATATATATATATATATATATATTTATATATATATTTATATATATCGATTTTAAAACAATTTATTCATTCAAACCCTTATCCGCACCCCAATGCTGCATAGGGCACTGCATTATAATAAACGCAGTGTTATCTTGATCGGTATACCTTGTATAGACACATGAAGGGAAGGTGATCAGCCCTTTGCTTCAGGTACCAGTCCAGGGTAATATTGAATAAATATAAGAGTGAAAAAAAACTTAATATTTATTTGACCCCCAGATGTATTTGAACTTCCAGAACGGTAGCCGAGCACGCTCTGCTCAATAAAAAGCTTGTTTTCATCTCACCAATAGATGTCTCTAGTGAAGTTCTAGTGATTCAAGAACAATGTTTCAAAATTGTTTCATATATATATAGAACTTCCAAGAATTTGAGTAGTGTAGTTGTTAATAATGGGTAGAATTGGTGAATGTTACACTTGTGTAAAGTGATCGCTTAAACCATCCTATGGTGGTCGTCAGCCCCGTAAATGCCCAGACTTCCATATTCTTCTTCATCTTTGATGAGATGTCAAAAAATAATACGAAAATAACTCCTGTAATTGGAGATAATCCAGATTTTGTGAACAAGTATTTGGACACACTCAAAATGTTCCATAATTTCGTTTATCTGGAATCTAAAATCCGGTGTTGTCGAAGGCCCGCGTAATCGGACGCCATTTATGACATTATTATATTTAATTAAAATGGTTTTATTATATTTTATTCAAATGATGAGATGTTCTGGCAACCCTGGTCGGTTTTACCGAGAAGTCCGCTGGGTTTGCCCGTCACTCGGTCATCAGTTGGCAGACGGAGTCCGCGTGAACCGGTGCGTCTGGCTGTGAGGCAATACCAGTTTGGGAGGTCCCACTACCACTACACAGGAGAATACCACTTGTCAAGGTTTTTAATTTTATTATTTATTACATTATTGAAATCTTAAAAATGACATTAAAATATTAAAAAAGACATAGAAATGTTAAAAAAGACATAACAATATTAATAAAGACATTAAAATGTTAAAAAAGACAAATCAATGTAAAAAAAGACATTATAATGTTAAAAAATACACTAAAATGTTAAAAAGGACATGTAAATGTTAAAAAAGACATTAAAATGATAAAAAAGTCATACACATGGCTCACTCCTTTCAACAACGTTATATATAAAAAAAAAACTTGATTTTTCAGGAGATCGTTTTTGTAGTTTAAAAATATAATTTTATTATATATTATAATATTAAAATGTTAAAAATTGCATTAAAATGTAAAAAAAATACATAAATATGTTAAAAAAGACATTATAATGTTAAAAAAGACATTAAACTTTTGAAAAAGAGTTATACACATCGCTCACTCCTTTCAACAACAGGCAGAATTGATGATGAGAGATGAGATGATAAAAATATATATAGATATGTATATGATGTATATGATGTATATATATATATAAATATATATATATATATATATATATATATATATATATATATATATATATATATATATATTTATATATATATATATATATATATATATATATATATATATATATATATATATATATATATATATATATATATATATATATATATATATATATATATATATATATATAAAACCATATAGAACCAGCCTATGACGGCCGTAAGCCCGTTAATGCCCAGACTTAGATATTCTTCTCCATCTATGTTGAGATATCATAAAATAATATGTAATATTTATTTATTTGTATTATTCTTATATATTTTTTCTTAATTCACTCTCCTTTCTATGTGTTTATCAATATTTCCATCCCTAGAAAACATACTTCCCAAATATACGTCATCATCTGTCTACCTGTTCCTAAAGCTCCCCATTTACCAATATTTCACACTCGGATCTACATTCATCTCTTTCAAAAACCATTATTCTGGAATTGCTAATATTCAACAATAAATCACTTTCCGTGGAGAGTGGTTTTTGGGAACAGAGTGTATGGTGCACTGCAATCAGTTATATAATAGCAAATAAATGCTATAGATGGTGTTATCCGAGTATGGAGTAACCAGCAAACTTATCCAAGGCATTGCATCCTTGTACGAGGATAGCACTGCATTCTGCAGGGTAAATGTTTCATTTTCACCCCGGTTTAACATCTCTAAAGGTGTCAAACAGGGATGTGTAATGTCGCCTCGGCTGTTTGATCTATACAAAGATAACTGCATGAAAGAGCTGAAAGGTTTAAATATTGGAGCTAGAATGAACAATTTGACTGTCTGTTGCCTTTTGTATGCTGACGACGCTGTTCTTCTTGCCGATAGCAGAGAAGACCTGCAGGCGTTGATGACAAAAGTGTATAATGTGTGCAAGGAAAAAGATTTATTTAATATTAGCAATTTCAGAATTATGGTTTTTGAAAGAGATGAATGTAGATGATTACGTATATTTGGTAGTATGTTTAATAGGGATGGAAATATTGATGAAGACATAAAAAGGAGAGTGAACGCTGAGAACAGAGTGAATGGTGCACTGAAATTAGTTATAGCTAAAAAAAACCTATCTAAACTGGCAGTGCACAACGGAGTCCTGGTTCCAACTCTAATGTATGGAAGTGGAACATGGAGTTAGCAAAAGAAGGATGAAAGTAGACTGAATATAGTCGAAATACCATCTCTCAGAAGAATGTGCGACAAAACGATGCATGATAGATGTTCGAATAGTGAAATAAGGAAGGAATGCAAGGCTGAGACAAGCATTATCGATAAAATTAAGAAAGGTGTGTTGAGATGGTTTGGACATGTGGAACGAATGAGTGAGGAAAGAACGGTAAAACAAATTTATGAGGCGAATTTAATTGAAAAAAGGAGCAGAGGCAGGCCGAGAAAAACTTGGCACGATCAGGTATGCCAAATACTTGAAAGCGGTCAGGTTAGGAGTCGATACGATCGGCGGGTATGTATGAGGATATGCATGAACGCGGAAGAGGCGAAGAATGTTTGCAAAGACAGAGTGGTGTGGCGTTCTGTTATCTCTGCCTACCCCTGCGAGGAAGCGGCGCGATGGTTGGTCAAAACATATGAGAATACGTGAAAAACCCACATTATCACAACAGAGGTCATGTTTTGCTCATATGGACGATATCAGGGGTCAAGTAATGTGTGCCTTATCACGTTTCTTACATAAGAAATTTAAAAAAAAATATATTTAATAAAGTTTCATTTTAAAGAAAAACATTATACAATTTCTAAACATTTATACATAATAATAAATCCCTTACCGCACCCCAATGGTGCATAGGGCACTGCTTCATATAAACGCAGTGTTATCTCGATCGATTACACATGAAGGAAAGGTGATCAGCCCTCCACTTCAGGTACCAGTCCAGGGTAATATGGAATAAATATTAGAGTGAAAAAATCACTTATATTTTTTAAACCCCCCTGGGAATCGAACCCGGGACCTCCAGAACGGTAGCCGAGCGTGCTGACCATTACACTACGGAGGCGGACGTAATGTAATGTAATGTTTATTATTGGTATTGTAACTATTGTTTATTTTTTACTTTTTTCAAATGTAAAGCTGTACAATATACCCGAACAAATAAAATTAAAAATGAAATAAAATATTTTCTCATCCTTTGAATATGTTCTAACCGGTTATATGAAACCGGCCGATTCTACGAAATTGTGCATACAAAATAAACCATATTGTACCAAGGATTATTTTTAACACATTGGCTACGATGACTTTTGGGGTTACAATGCCAGCAACATCGCGATTAAAACATGATCACTCTGACTTGTGAAAAACTGTTTAATTTAAATTAATTCAAGTGAATTTATGTATTTTAAATTAACGTACACGTTACAAACTAAAATTCAAAGCGTATACATATAACGTGGTAATATTTTCCTTCGTAAATTGGGTGTAAATAATATGTTAAGTGGGTGTATAATAATAAAATAAACAATGTGTTGCTTTGTAATTAAAGAAACGACTATAAAAGTTTATTTTTAATTAATCTTTACAATAATTTTATATCTATCTGATTCTGACAGTTAACAATATTATATTTTTTCTATCTGATGTCTTTTGTTTTATTCAGTGCGACGCATGCGACATCTGGTGGTAGAACTGTTTTATGTAGGTACTATTTGTAAGTACTTAATAAAATGTATAGGTAGGTACCTAGGTATTTTATTAGCGGTCGATAAGGCTAACAATAGTAAATTCTCAGAATTCAAAAACTGCAACTATGTAGAACAAAGGAGGCAGTGACCGGGAACAAAAGAAGTGCACACGTCTAGTGAAAGACAACCTGGATTTGTTTTGACTAACATGTCAACAGACTTCGATCCTCAACCGAGACAAAGGAACAAAGAGTTCCCAAACGATATAAAAGGGGTACAGCCCTTGCCTCAAAATCTCGTTTCTCCACCTGGAGCGTGACTACGACTATCGACATCTCATTCCTCCGCCAGTAGCGCGACTACGACGACCGACCTCTCACTCCTACACTGGGAACGTAGCCTGTACCATCATACAGTCGACACCCATCTACCGACGTCGTCACGAGAACACCGCATCAAGACCTCGCTACGATCTCCAGTCCAGCACCCTCGTCAACATCACGAAGATACTCCGGTCAGCCCGACAGTCCATCTACGACAACGCTACAACTACATCCATTCGACCCCGTCACGTCACACTACGTCACCGCTACACCGTACCGTTTTGTGTAGCCTTTGTTGACCAATAAATACATATTCAATACGACCATCGTCTTCTTCATCAACACCCCCTCAAACATACATTAACAAAAAAATCCAAATTTAGCAAGAATACTAGAATACAAGATGTAGAAGAGTGTTCTTGCCTATAATTTTCACTCATGGATTACATGAAATTATAATAATAATAATAAAACCCTTATCCGCACCCCAATGGTGCATAGGGCACTGCGTCAAATAAACGCAGTGTTATCTTGATCGTTTACACATGAAGGAAAGGTGATCAGCCCTCCGCTTCAGGTACCAGTGCATGGTAATATTGAATAAATATTACAGTGAAAAAATGAAGTGTCACCCTTTAGTAATTGAAAAATTGCGGTTTTTTTAAAAATGGTTTCTATGTTTGGGACTGGAAATTTTGTAGATAATAATTTACTTGGTAATTTTTTTTTCAAAATAGTTTAATTATTGTTTTCTGTACTATTTTCACAGAGTTCAGTATGTTGTTGTATGAGCCTCCCCATCCAACAATGCCATACTGTTGTAGTGAGTGTACATTAACTCTTTTTAGGTTATCGACGTTCAGTATGTTTCGAATTCTAATAAATAGATAAGTATATACATTTTCTTATTCGTTTTACTAGTTCACTAATGTGACTATGGTATTTCAAGTGTTGATCTGTTATAACACCCAGGTATTTTTTTTTAGACATAGAAAGGAGAGTGAATGCTGGGAACAGAGTGAATGGTGCACTAAAATCAGTTTTAGCAAATAAAAATCTATCAGCGGAAGCTAAACTGGCAGTACACAATGGAGTTCTGGTTCCAACCCTTATGTATGGAAGCGAAGCATGGAGTTGGCAAAAGAAGGATGAAAGCAGACTGAATGCAGTCGAAATGCGATCCCTCAGACGAATGTGTGGCAAAACGATGTTTGATAGATGTTCGAATGATGAAATAAGGAAAGAATGTAAGGCTGAGATAAGCATTATCGATAAAATTAAGAAAGGTGTGTTGAGATGGTTCGGACATGTGGAGCGTGTGAGTGAAGAAAGAACGGTTAAACAAATTTATGGGGCGAATGTAGTTGGAAAAAGAAGCAGAGGACGACCGAGGAAAACTTGGCACGATCAGGTATGCCAAATACTTGAAAGTGGTCAGGTTAGGAGTTGTAACAATCGGCGGGTATGTATGAGGAGATGCATGAACGTGGAAGAGGCGAAGGATGTTTGCAAGGACGGAGTGGTGTGGCGCTCTATTCTCTCTGCCTACCCCTGCGGGGAAGCGGCGTGATGGTTAGTTAGTTAGTTTTATTTATTTATTTATTTTTTGGACATTGAACATTTAATGTTACAAAGCCGATATATCGATATTTTAGTGGCCAAAGGGTTGAAGTCTTTACCAAACACGTTATACCGTATTTAGAAGAATCGGATGTCGGAGGAAACCGGTTTTGAAAACCGGATTTTAAACAAACAAAACGTATTTTCATATGGTAAATTATAATATTCTTCTATACTAAGGTCAGGGGGGGTAACTACATTCAAAAGACGCAGATATATAATACGTCATTCGAACAGGAGTCAGATAATAACAGAGCAAACGCATTTCCTTCCGCTCGCATCATATTTTCAGGTATACGACGTACTAATCATCGCGCTATCTCCTTCGCACATGTACGCGATGGGCATATAACTCCTTTTACGCTGTTCGTCCCTCTAGCGGACAAATTTAGAACAAAAATTTCGAAAAAGAAGTGATTCTTCTTAAATAAAAAAACCTAAATAACAACAGATATTTAATATGAGAGACAGATAAAGAGAGAGAGGTCTTGTAAAACATTTAAGAAGAAATACAACAATACAAAATTTCTCCTTCCCTTTTTCGCACCTTAATGGTGCATAGGGCACTGTATCATATAAACGCAGAGTTATTTTGATCGTTAATATATGACGGAAAGGTGAACAGCCCTCCGCTTCAGGTACCAGTCCAGGGTAATATTGAACAAATATTTGAGTAAAAAAATCATTTTACAACATTTTGAGTGTGTCCAAGTACTTGTTCACAAAATCTGGATTATTTCCAATTACAGGAGTTATTTTCATATTATTTTTTGACATTTTTATGTTACACGCGTGTAAAGTGATCACTTAAACCAGCCTATGACGGTCGTTAGCCCCGTAAATCCCCAGACTTCCATATTCTTCTTCATCTTTGATGAGATGTCAAAAAATAATATGAAAATCTTTATAATTTATTTAATTTATGTATATATATATTTTTTTGTATATTTTTTTATTTATGTTTATTTTAATTTATGTGTCCGCCTCCGTAGTGTAATGGTCAGCATGCTCGCCTACCGTTCTGGAGGTCCCGGGTTCGATTCCCAGGGGGGTTTAATAAGCGGTTTTTTCACTCTACTATTTATTCAATATTACCCTGGACTGGTACCTGAAGCGGAGGGCTGATCACCTTTCCTTCATGTGTAATCGATCGAGATAACACTGCGTTTATATGATTCAGTGCCCTATGCACCATTGGGGTGCGGTAAGGGATTTATTATTATTAATTTATGTAACAGAAAAAATGTTATCGGTATGGATTTTATTACTTTTTCCTTATACAGGGGCACATTTTAAGTTTTATTTTATTTGGTGTTGAAAACGACATCTCTGAGGTTACCAATGTTCCCGCCAATGCGCTAATATACGCGAATTTTAACATTTCTGTCAATTTCTATATACATATGAACCAATTTTGAAACATTGTTCTTGAATCACTAGAACTTCACTAGAGACATCTATTGGTGAGATGAAAAGAATCTTTTTTTAACTAGCAGAAACTCTTTTATTAGCATGTGAGGTCCGAATTCTTCATCTTTGATGAGATGTCAAAAAAATAATATGAAAATAACTCCTGTAATTGGAGATAATCCAGATTTTGTGAACAAGTATTTGGACACACTCAAAATGTTGTAAAATTAAGATGTTACTCTTAGATCTTGAAAGATATGATTTTTATTTTATTTTTATTTATTTAATATAGTTAGATTACAAACATATTGCGTGGAGTACATTACAAACACATTGCGTGAGTACATTACAAACACATCGGCTGTCCAAATTTAAAACACAGTAAGGGACATTTTTTTGTAGTAGTTTTTTTGTTGTTGCATTTTTGGACTAAGTAGAGTCTACTTAGTCCATAAATGCAAAAAAAAACATACTACAAAAAACACTTTTTTAATATTTTTATTTATTTTAATAATAAATTATAAAACCCTTATCCGCACCCCAATGGTGCATAGGGCACTGCATCATTCAAACGCAGTGTTATCTTAATCGTTTACACATGAAGTAAAGGTGATCAGCCCTCCGCTTCAGATACCAGTCCAGTGTAGTATTGAATAAATATTACAGTGAAAAAATCACTTATATTTATTTTACCCCCCTTGGGAATCGAACCCGGGACCTCCAGAACGGTAGCCGAGCGTGCTGACCATTACACTACGGAGGCGGACATAGGATTATATAATTAATGGTATAATAAATCTATATACTTGAAAGTGGTCAGGTTAGGAGTCGTAACAATCGGCGGGTATGTATGAGGAGATGCGTGAACGTGGAAGAGGCGAAGAATGTTTGCAAAGGCAGAATGGTGTGGCGTTCTATTCTCTCTGCCTATTAATATTTTTAGTCTTTTTTAATATTTTTTTCCAAGATTTATATGTAATGGGCATTAATTTTTATCTTAATGATAAATTGCAATTGTTTTTTTTTATTACAGATGTCTCGAAGTTTAGTTTGGAGCATTTTTGTTCTCGGATTAGTAACGTCAATCTGTTCTCAAGAAGTTGACCCCGATTTACTGAAGGAAGTATTTGGAACACCGCTTGAAGATGTAACTATTTTTTTAAAACTATGTTGAATCTCATCTACTTTTCCATACATCCAGTACTCAGCAGAGAACACTTCCCATTCCGTGTAAATTTATGTAAATTTATGGAGTATGTGGAAGTTTTTGATGAGAGTATCTTAATGTTTTTTATTTAAAGTAAACCCTGATGATGACAAGGTATTTTCGAAACCAGTAGATTGTATTGTGTTAGTAAAAAAAGTGGTGAAAACAAAGTTAGTTAATTTTATAAAGTTTGTAAAATGTGCCACAAATTATCTGCGGAAAACATTCAAGAAACTTTATGAACTTATTACCATTTCAGATCAACGTGAGTCCAACTACAGCTCCTACCACGGTTACTGAAGAGGATGGCTCGAGCTGCGTGTGTGTTCCGTACTGGCTGTGCGATCCCACGACCAATGCCACCTATACAGACGGCAAGTTCGACGGCTTCGGGAAACTTGACATAAGGTTAGCGCAGATTCTATTTACAATAGTTTTCATAGTGCACTGAAAGCTCTCCCGACCACATTCCCGGATCAAATACAGAAGCATCTAGGCTTCCCGACAGACCTTCTCTATAATAATAAGCGAGGTACATCGAGAGCTGTCCCACCGCATTCCCAGACCTGATACAGAAGCATCTAGGCTTCCTGACAGACCTTCTCTATAATAATAAGCGAGGTACATTGAGGGCTGTCCCACCGCATTCCCAGACCTGATACAGAAGCATCTAGGCTTCCTGACAGACCTTCTCTATAATAATAAGCGAGGTACATCGAGAGCTGTCCCACCGCATTCCCAGACCTGATACAGAAGCATCTAGGCTTCCTGACAGACCTTCTCTATAATAATAAGCGAGGTACATTGAGGGCTGTCCCACCGCATTCCCAGACCTGATACAGAAGCATCTAGGCTTCCTGACAGACCTTCTCTATAATAATAAGCGAGGTACATTGAGAGCTGTCCCACCGCATTCCCAGACCTGATACAGAAGCATCTAGGCTTCCTGACAGACCTTCTCTATAATAATAAGCTAGGTACATTGAGAGCTGTCCCACCGCATTCCCAGACCTGATACAGAAGCATCTAGGCTTCCTGACAGACCTTCTCTATAATAGTAAGCGAGGTACATTGAGAGCTGTCCCACCGCATTCCCAGACCTGATACAGAAGCATCTAGTCTTCCTGACAGACCTTCTCTATAATAATAAGCGAGGTACATTGAGAGCTGTCCCACCGCATGCCCAGACCTGATACAGAAGCATCTAGGCTTCCTGACAGACCTTCTCTATAATAATAAGCGAGGTACATTGAGAGCTGTCCCACCGCATTCCCAGACCTGATACAGAAGCACCTAGGCTTCCTGACAGACCTTCATATTCACATGGCGTTCGGGCACCGAAGGGCTAGAGACGGTCGGCGTTGGTTGCAGGTTCAAGCCGGACCGCTGCCAGGTGTCCGTGGAGGTGTGCTGCAAGGCGCCGCGCGACCCGAGCAACCCCGTGGAGCCGCCTCCTCACCCCGAGAGGAACAGCGGCTGCGGCATCCGCAACGAGCTCGGCATCGACTTCCAGATCGAGACATCTCCGGTGAGCAGGCTTCCCTTCTCTAAAGCCTAACCTAACCTAACCTAACCTAACCTTTTTTTTGCGAAGGAGGAGAAAATCTTCATAGACACCCGGCAGCCCGCACTGCCAGGTAATGCCAGATTCTTACTAGCTATAACCTTCCCCCTCTCGCTGTGGCATATGCACCCAGCGGATCTCTAATGTGAATATACTCGTGTTAACGCTGGGCTGCCGGTCTGCGAGGTATCTCCTCGCCCGAGATCTGTCTTCCACCCGCACCCCTACACAATTGATTTCAACACCGGATGTCGGCAACTCCAGCAGTGTAATCGATACAAATGAGAGTTTGATTATTTTAGGGGAATAATACTGCAGAGTTCGGGGAGTTCCCTTGGACGGTCGCCATCCTCAGCGTGGCCGACAGCAGTGCCTTCTGCGCCGGATCTCTCATCCACCCACAAGTGGTCCTGACTGGCGCCCACTGCATAGAAAAGTAAGACGCCACTGGCCACACCAAGTTAATTCAGTGACTGAGTGATAAGTATTATTATATTTCATATGTCATACGTCCGCCTCCGTAGTGTAATGGTCAGCGCGCTCGGCTGCCGTTCTGGAGGTCCCGGGATCGATTCCCAGTGGGGGGGTCAAATAAATATAAGTGATTTTTTCACTTTAATATTTACCTTGCACTGGTACCTGAAGCGGAGGGGTGATCACCTTTCCTTAACGATCGAGATAACACTGTGTTTATGATACAGTGCCCTATGCACCATTGGGGTCCGGATAAGGGTTTAAAAATGAAATATTTCATATTATTTTTTGACATCTTATCAAAGATGAAGAAGAATATGGAAGTCTGGGCATTTACGGGGCTGACGAGCGTCATAGGCTGGTTTATGTGATCACTTTACACACGTGTAACATTCACCAATTCTACCCATTATTGACAACCACACTACTCAAATTCTTGGAAGTTCTATATATATATATATATATATATATATATATATATATATATATATATATATGTATATATATATATATATATATATATATATATATATATATATATATATATATATATATATATATATATATATATATATATATATATATATATATATATATATATATATATATATATATATATATATATATATATATATATATATATATATATATATATATATATTAACCAATTTAGAAACCTTGTTCTTGAATCACTAGAACTTCACAAGAAACATCTATTGGTGAGATGAAAAGAAAGAAAGAAAGATTCTGCTCAATAAAAAGCTTCTTTTCATCTACCAATAGATGTATCTAGTGAAGTTCTAGTGATTCAAGAATAATGCAAAGAAACCTTGTTCTTGAATCACTAGAACTTACTAGAGAATGGTGAGATGAAAAGAAGCTTTCTATTGAGCAGAAACTCTGATATTAGTAAATAAGTATCTATGTAGATTTGTGAACAAGTATTTGGACACACTCAAAATGTTATATCCAACGTATATACTCAGAGTTACTTGGACGTTTGGTAATGGTAATATATATATATATATATATATATATATATATATATATATATATATATATATATATATATATATGTATATATATATATATATATATATATATATATATATATATATATATATATATATATATATATATATATATATATATATATATATATATATATATATATATATATATATATATATATATATATATATATATATATATATATATATATATATATATATATATATATATACATATATATATATATATATATATATATATATATATATATATATATATATATATATATATATATATATATATAAATATATATATATATATATATATATATATAATATATATATATATATATATATATATATATATATATATATATATATATATATATATATACATATATTACCAAACGTCCAAGTGACTCTGAGTTCTAGCTACAACTTGTGCAACACTGCTTATCATGTCCCTACCCAGGCTTCAACTTTATAAGTTTCATATCCTATGCCTACTCGTGAGTGGATTTACTCTTTATGTTTAATGTAACTAATATGTAATTTCATGTAGGTAATTCATGAGTGAAAATTCTAGGCATAAACACTCGCTAGTAAATATTTCAATACGATCGTTCTGCTTTACAGGCTGAGGCCTCTTGAGGTGAAAGTGAGGGCCGGAGAGTGGGACACCCAAACCACGGCTGAGCGGATGCCTCACCAGGAGAGGAACGCCGATCGCTTCCTGATACATCCCCAGTTCAACGCCAAGTCCCTGGCTAACGACGTCGCCCTGGTCTTCCTGAGGGAACCTTACGCCGAGGCGGAGAACATCAACACTGTACGTATGACGAGGCTGAGAACATCAACACTGTACGTATGACGTGGCTGAGAACATCAACACTGTACGTATGACGTGGCTGAGAACATAAACACTGTGCGTATGACGTGTTACCCGAGGAATGTACATTTCAAAGTTTGCTTATATTGTTTATTGAAGATAATAAAATAGCAGTATCATATAACACAATGTAATAAAATTAAATATCAAGCCACTTATTGAACTTTTTACTGTGCACCGGATCTTTTTAGGTAAAACCTGAAGGTTTTTTCTCCATTTGAAAAATATATAGTTTATTTAAAAAAACAATTATGTGCATGCGCACAGTTTTATGTATATATATATATATATATATATATATATATATATATATATATATATATATATATATATATATATATATATATATATATATATATGTATATATAAATATATATATATTTATATATATATATATTGTATATATGTATATATATATATATATACATATATATATATATATATATATGTATATATATATATATATATATACATATATATATATATATATATATATAAATATATATATATATATATATATATGTATATATATATATATATATATATATATACATATATATATATATATATATATATATATATATATATATATATATATATATATATATATATATATACATATGTATATATATATATATATATATATATATATATATATATATATATATATATATATTTATATATATATATATATATATATATATATATATATATTTATATATATATATATATATATATATATATATATATATATATATATATATATATATATATATATATTTATATATATATATATATATATATATATATATATATATATATATATATATATATATATATATATATATATATATATATATATTTATATATATATATATATATATATATATATATATATATATATATATATATATATATATATATATATATATATATATATATATATATATATATATATATATATATATATATATATATATATATGAATAAATCAGAAGGAATATATGTGGAGATAAGGCAGGTATAGTTGGGAAGATTAAGGACCTCTCAGTTGGTTTGGCCAAGTGGGGACAATGGTTAGAGCAGTGCATATGGGAGAGCAGCCCCGAGAGTCTACATAGCATGTATGGCTGGAAGCTAGGATTGTGTGCTAGGGTTAGGAGTGGAGAAATCGGAAGGTATATATGTGCAGCTGAGGCAGGTATAATTGGGAAAAAGCGGATGTACTAAATTTTAGATTTCTCTTATTTTCAGGTTTGTCTCCCTCCGGCAGAATTGAGTTTTGATACTGCGAAAAATTGCTTTGGTACCGGGTGGGGCAAAACCAATTTTGGTAAATACACTTTTATCCAATTTAACCAACCAACTAACTAACCATCACGCTGCTTCCCCGCAGGGGTAGGCAGAGAGAA